>NW_023396689.1:1516035-1816035 GCF_011125445.2 Fundulus heteroclitus | reverse complement strand
AATCCAGGTGTGTCTGGCTGGTTACTGAGGTCAGACACACCTGGATTAACCAATCTGTCCAATAATGAAAGGAAGGGAAGCAAATGAGCTGCTGAAGTTCGCTTTGGGTGGTCAGCATGACTGGAAAAGAGCTATGTAAGTTCAGTCCGTTTACCATTTATGAAGTTCAGAAAGAAGTGGAGCTGTGCATAGAGCCCGTTTGGGACAAGAAAATGGGTTTTGGTGATGTCAGGTGTTAAACATGTTCAAAAAAGCACAGACTTGGAAATCCCCTTGACATGAATGCAAGTGATTGTGTGTGTAGTGCAGTATGAGCATGTATAAACTTACATAAAGTGTGTATAACTACAATATGTTTATGTGTATGGTAGTAGTTGATGTGTGAGTATATTGTTTGCTCCTATAAGGTTAGTTAACTCTGGTCAGTGAATCAGCTAACATGAGTTCATCTCTGGTTTCTTCTTCTGGTCTTTTACTCGTGCTCTGAAGAGGCATCAGCCGCAGTAATCAGGCATTGTGACCTGACAGGTATGGATAAAATAAAAAGAAAAGAGAATGTATTATGTGCAGAACTGAAATTTTTAAAACACAAGAAAAAAATACAACTAATCTGCCTCTTCATTCTGTCACAGCTAGGGAAGTGCAGTGAAAATTATGTTCAGTAGAGAGACTCAGAGAGAGGTTATATTTTCAGACAATTGGGCTTCTCAACTCAAACCTGAGTCACTCTGTTTTACATAGCATACTCACACACTACATTACTCAATACGTTAGTTTATCACTCAAATCATGTCAATGCTTTATCACTTGAACTTTATTAATACACTTCTAAGTAAATTTTTCTCCGTTCTTGTCAACCGTAGTTTCCATCAGTGTTCCTATTTTCCTCCACTCTCATTTAATCTCCTTTCTGTCTTCCTATCTTTTTCCTCTCTCCTCTTGTATCAATCTTACATTATTCTAAAATAGACATTATATAATAAAAATCACTTCCAAAAACAATAGAATATACAAGATGAAAACTTCCTATTATTATTATTATTATTATTATTATTATTACTGTCTCATCTGATTAAATGCTAAAAATGCTAATTACCACAATATTTGGAGCTACAAGCAAAAGCAACATAATAAATGGACATTAAACAGGCCGTTATCTCTTACTCCATTGTTCTCAGATCATGTAGATCTTTTCTCATTCAGTTCTCCTGTTACTAACTCCTATTTTTTCATGAGGAACTTTCATATATCCAAACTGAGCAGTACAAAAGCAGACCTAAAACTGAAAGTCTATGCTCATACGTCATAACCATAAATCAGCAAAACAACTTGTAATAAATCTACTCATAATAACTCTCTGAAATATAAACTAAAGGTCACCAATCAGTTCTAAAACATCTTTAGACGAAGCCTTGTTGATCCCTGGAGAACTAGCGTACCAGAATTTTCAATCATTCTGTAACATTTTATCTGACAGTCTTTTACTCATGCGAGCAGCAACTTGTGGTCCTGTCTTACTTTTTATTGATTATTTTTTAACCTGGACACGAACCAAACATTTATCACAGGATCAGCCCAATTCAAATAAAATTAATCGATTAACACACTTACCATAACACAGGGAAGCTCCCCATCAGTTGCCACAGGTTGTGACAATGAACTTCCACTTCTTTTGCTTCCTCTTTTTCTATTTTAAAGGTGTTGTGCTCTTCTTCTTCGTGTTTTAATAGCAGCTGACATCCAAAACGCATCATTACCGCCCATCTAGTAGTGCGCTCTGTTCCTCATCTTTATGTTAACAGCAGCGCAACCAGCTACCATAACACCTGTTTCTGCATGCAACAGCTCTACCGTAATAACATGCAATCTACACGCAACATTTTTTCCCTCGATAAAATTGGGGACATTTCCAGGAACAGCTTTAGCCGGGGACAGGTGGTCCAAAACGGGGACTGTCCCCGGTAATCGGGGACATCTGGTCACCCTACCTTTAGCTATGTCTTAAACTGCGTCAGAGCTGAGCATCGCATTTATGATGGCTTTGGGGCTGGCAGTATCAATGTTTCAGCCACCGTGTGGGACTTTTTTGATTTAGGTATGAGTTCAGCAACAAGGCAGCTAGCTTTGAGAGAGCTAGCTCTCTTATTCACCTTTGTGTTTTTTTCTCATTACGGTTGCCTATTTCTCTGTGTTTTCATGTAGATTAACAAAATAGTCTGTTGGTTTGTTCTGAAGTGAAATATGTTTTGTATGGAGGTACTGTTTAAGCTTACTTAGTACCATGGCACTGTTTGATAGCTTTCCCCCAAACACCAAGCACAACGGAATGGGCGCTGCTGCATCCCGGTGAAAGTAAATCTGAAAGAAACATAGCTTTTGTTATATTGCCTCAAGGTCACCATCTTTGCTTTCTTTTGGCCAGAACTCATACTAGGGCCTTCATCTGGTTCCGAATTCCCTCCAGGGCCGAGATCAGAGTTTGCAGTTTTTCTTTTCAAAAACTTGTCCATTGCTGTTCACCTATCTCATGCAGCACTGAATCTCATGTTTAAGAAGCAACCCAGCAATTAGCTAAATGCTGGTACTTAGTGACATGGAAGAGTATTCATCATGGCACATCTTACAATTTCTCATGGCACACTAGTGTGCCGTTAACCTGACTCAAGCCAGACGCATGTCGCTCCGCCTAGCTCCACTCACATACATCTGGGACATCACCCATTGAAAGTGATTTCTCCAACCAATTTTATGGTCTGGCCAATCAGGACGCAGGGCTGGAATTTCATAGATGTGACGTAGAGGAGACGCGACCATGACGTGAGACTGTTTTGATAGCAATGGCGGCTCATCGAGGAAGCAAGCGTTAACATTGATGCTGCTATTTCTTCCGTGTTGTCCAATCTACCTAATATTGTTTCATTGAAAGAACATCAGAGAACGGCTCTGATGGCTTTTGTTGGTGGAAACCATGTTTTCGCCCTTCTCCCGACCGGATTTGGCAAGTTTTGTTTTCCGGGGCGCGTCCGCTGCAGACGCGGTTAGTGGTTAGCGCTAACCATAGTAGGAGGCCTTTAGTCCTCAGATCGACTCCGACTGCGGGATCGCAGCCTGTCTTTGCCCCTCTTCCTGTCAGCTCACTATCAATAAAACGCATGTCACTAGAGCCGCAAACACATAAAAAAGTTGTTTTTTTTCCCTGTGTCGCTCTCATCAGCGTCACGGGTTAGCTTCGGTGTGAGTGGTTAAAATAGCACGTCGATAAAGATGACAGACAAGTGGCTTACCCAATCATATGCAAGAATTTTTGATAAGGCCCAGCCTTCAATAAATGCAATTCCTATGGCGGTGTCCCAGGTGTATGTGAGTGGAGCTAGGCGGAGCGAGACATGCGTCTGGCTTGAGTCAGGTTAGTGTGCCGTGGCACAGTGATTGAAAATCACTGCCTTATGTCATCTTGAGCTATCTCTCTAGATATGCTGCTATAGGTTTAGGCTGCTGGAGGACATAAGTTATTTCAAGTTTTAACTTTTTTTCTCAATACCAACTACATCTGACATGGTGGTCATTTTAGCAGTTAGACAGTCATGGATGGGAAGACCGACTGATCTACTGTTGTCAAAAACTTCATGTTGTCTTTCTTGTTTACTTGTAACAGTGGGAAATGGTGCAGCAGTACTTTACACCAGCTATAGACATGGGAGGGTGGCCTGGCTAACTGCAATCAAAATAGAGCTACAATATTCCAGGGGTGATGTGATAAAAGCATATGCCACTCTCTAAGTGGAGACCAGAAAATAGGGGCTTAATTTTTGACAGCTGCCTCAAATGAATGAAAGGACCAAGAAAGCGGACCTATTTCTACTGTTTATATGAAAGTGCATGCCTGTACAGTCAGAAAAAGGCTGTGCAACTTTTACTCTCAGGGGAGGTTTGCAAGAAAAAACAGCTTAAAGACCAAAGCTTCTGTAATACTAAATAGTTTAAAATGAAAGTATAGACACTGTAATAGGTGAAATGCTTGCCATAAATATAAATTAAGATTAAGCTATGATAGAAATCAATATTTCCATTGCCATTTTCCCTGCAATTAAATTATTTTTAGTCACAGCTGGCAGCCTCTTTATTGTTTTTATTTAACTACATACTGCTATGTCGCTAAAAACATCCCTCATTTGGTTATCTTTGTTAACTCCTCAGCTTTCACCACAGAGCCTGTTTGTGTGGGCACATTTGTCTACTGTATGCTTTTCATCTTGCATGCTGCAGTACGCATTATTTTTGTGCTTTTAACATTTGGATAGCCTACATTTAAAGTGCTATTTAACCTCACAAAATGTTGTCAAGGCTGCGAGCCACATTTGAATAACAATGTCTCCACCAACACTTTGCTTTCTGTACTGTGAGAGGCTGCAGGCAGCTGATGATATGCACATTACTACATCAAAAAAGCTCCATCTATATTTAGGGTTTAAGGGAAAAGCATATATTTATTTTAAAACAAATGTTTATTCCTTTTATCATCTGAACTCTTGAAAAACATGTCAGTTGATTCAGTTTAGTCTCTCCCCTTTTTCTGTCTATATTAAAAAAAATCTAAAGAGATATTTAATCAGTAAACCGGGTGTATATACAGCCAGATGGAGATAAACTTAAGATCCTGCTTATTTTCAGTCTCAGCCATTCCCCCAGAGTATTTCTTTTACCGCCTTTAAGAGAATACAAAGCACTTAAATAATTAAAACCTCCAGAGAATACAGGAAAAAAAATACACAAGCATAAAAACAGATAAGTAAGCCTATGTATAAACAGCCTAATTACACATTTCAGAAGACTGTGTGGAGTATGACATTTGTGGAGAATAAAGCTGTGTTCTTTGTAGGGCCCCTTGTTCCTCTGTCTTATTTACCATGGAATAATAAACCCACTCAGGTAAACAAAGCAACTCCCTTGATATGTTGGATTGGAACAGTCTACTTTTCTCCTCTGGCTTTTTTCATCTTTCACTTGATCTCAGTTATACACAGTTGTACACAGGGAGAGCAGCGACTTTCGTGGGAGGAGAGTGTTTCACAAGTTGAAGGAATATGCAGAAGAGGACTGAGGAAACAGTGACCTATTTTTCTGTTTTTATTGGATCTGTTATCCCTGTTTATGGCTAAGATACATATATGCTCACAAGGGGCTAATCTGACCGGTTATTCAGGAAGAACAAGATAGTAATTTTAATAGAAAGAAAAAAATGTAAATCTGGGATTCACCTATCCTTTAATTACTTTTCAAAGGAAAATAGACAATTAATCAAGTGTGTGATCATTTACTGTCATGACCTGTTTCAAGAGTGTCAGTCAGGTTCAGCGCTCATCCTTGGAAAGAAGCATCACTGGTGAAAGTCACTAATGATATTCTCATCACCACAGATAATGGACTTGTGGCTGTACAGTCAATCACAATATTTTCCTAGAAAGGCTTGAACCCGCTGTAGTAATTAAGGGAACAACACTAGGTTGGTGTAAATCTTATTTTTCCAACAGATTCCAGGTTGTTCATGTTAATAATAAATCTTCAAACTCCAGAGTAACTTGCAGAGTACCAAAAGTGAGCAAATACTCTTTATAATATATAAAGTTCCAATTGGTAAATATTATCAAAATATTGATCAGAATCCAACCAATTAGATAAACTAAACAAATGTCTTGAAGACATTAATTCATGTGTTTGTTCTCAATCAAATCACAGGGTGGTGCTGCTCCCTATGCCCCTCCCTCCAATTTTCTGTCTCTAGAAGTCAAGTGAAGAGCCAGCTGGGGAGACTAAAGCATGAAGCAACAGTGGAAAGGAAAACTCCCCTTTAACAGGAAGGAAAATCCTCATGCAGAACCAGGTTCAGTGCACTGTAAATGCAAACAATGTCCTGACTAAAGATGTATTTGACTTAATTTATACCAGTTTTTAAAGTTTACTTTCTTATACCAAGTTTTATGAACTTTTTACCTGCATACTTTTCTTTCCATCAAGTTATATGAATGTGATTGTTCTGAGTAAGTACCCCAGTGCGCACCCCAGTGCGCATGTCCATTTCCAGTTTGCGTACAGTTTTTTTTTCCGGTTTAATCGCATTTACCACTCGAGGTACAGTCAAGTATACGTCACGCACAGCCCCGGTGCTCCCACAGAACATTGGCTCTAACGTTGGTTTCGGTAAGTGCAAAGCTTTTGTTTTTAATCTTTAATATAATTTAATTAATTTAATATATTTTACTGTTTGAAAGAACGCACACTCTTCGACTTTTTGTTAGCATGTTATCCAGTGTATGTCTTACCACGGGTTCACGGAGGAGACGTTAGAAGCAGTTAAACATAAGTGAATTACATAAAAGTACTTTAACATGACCTGGAGTGCCATTGTAGTGCTAATTTGTAACAATTCTCCGCCGCTATGGTTCTGTTGTTAACGTATTAGCTTAGTTTAAAGAGGTGGTGCGCCTCAGTGTCCATCATGACTGACCCAGTAATGTAGCTTTATCAGCTGCGTGAAGCTGACACTCCACCCAGGTCAAAAACTTTGGTAAATAGCCTGAATGGTTAGTGCCTCATTTTCGCAGGTTTGTGCTGTTAAAATGATTGTCTGTGCTGCTGTCATTTCGGAGATATTAAGGATTATATCTTAGGTCATCCAGGTTTCACCATCACCCATTTTGCTCTGAATTAAACTAAAGTGGTCTAGTTTTGTAGTGCTTAGTTTGTGCCGTTAAAATTATTGTTTGTGCTGCTTTCGTTTCGGAGATATTATAATTTTCAATTTCAGCCGATGATGTCACCGCCTCTCGCAGGTGCAAAAAAAAGCAGCGCTTTAAAAAAAAAAACAAAAAAAAAGACTGCCACACTTTAGAAAGCGTTTGTGCTGAGCTTGATACCAAATAAACCAAAATGGCACTTGACAATTAAAGGTTTGCACATAATATTTTCCCTGGTCAACTGTGAGTGAAATCTAGATAAATGAACCTTTAGGGTATTCGAGGATTTAAATGTGCAAATGCACTGCTGGTATAGGGGAAGTTCTTGTGAAGCCACCATGTTTTAGTCTATAATGCTTTAATAGCTGGCCTCTTTTTAGAGTGACAAAAGTACAGAACTTACTAGTTTAGAAGAAGAGGATTGGACAGATGTTGGTGTTGATGTCAATGACCTCAACTCTCAGCTTGGGCATAACTTGGCCTCACTTTTCCTGAAAATGCAGACAATACTGAACATATCTGAGTGCTCTCCAAGAAATCATCCAGCAAATAGGACAGGTATTTCAACTTTCGGAATCTCTGATGTTTTCTGTCGTTGAGGAGATACTCAGATGTCATTATCCTGGCATTGATAATACTATTGTTAGGGAGGTAGTCTGTGCAGTAACTGAGAGAAATGTATTTTTGAAACACACAACTATTGCAGGCTCGCTTTCAACTTCCAATAGGAGAGCAAGTTACATAGCGAAATAATTTCCTGTCGTGGAACCGGTGGAGTTTATCACTGAGAAGCATGGTCAAAATATAGTTTACATTCCACTGAATAAAATGCTTCAGACACTGTTGAGCAAAGATGATGTTTTAGATAAAGCTCTTAACCCCCTAGGGACAAACGCAACATTTTTCAGAGCAGGCGGGCGTAACGCGACCCTCCAGCCCGTACAGCCCTGTACAGCCCCAATGCCAAGGTATGCGCGGCGATGGGCGGATGCTCGCCGCAGCCTGGCCGGCCTTCTTAAAAATCGGCAGGCAGGCCGGCCACGCTGCTGTGCACGGCGGCCGCGCGGCGCCCCCCCAAAGGGGAGTCTCCTCCGCTCGCAGCGTGGGCTCCATCCACAGTGTGGCGCCCGGGGGTAGGGTCGGGAGCCGTATGGCCTGTAAGCCTCGCGGCCCGTACACCGGCGGGGGAGGGCCGTACAGCCCACGGCGGGCGGGAGGGGAAAAACGGGAAAGGTTCACGCATTGGCCCGCGCGTCCGTCGAAGAGGCGCGTTTTTGGGAGGGGCCAGGCGGCCGAAACGTGGACCGGCCGTACAGGACCCATAGACACCCATTGCCACTGGCGTCGGGCCTTTAGCGCCACCAACCTGTTGGAGAGGGTATGGCGCCAGAGCGGCAGGGGGTGGGAAGGGAAAAACGGGAAAGGTTTGCCCATTGGCCGAACCCGCACATCCGTCGAAGTGGCGCGTTTTTGGGAGGGGCCAGGCGGCCGAAGCGTGGACCGGCCGTACAGGACCCATAGACTCCCATTGCCACTGGCGTCTGGCCTACGGCGCAACCAACCTGTCGGAGAGGGGATGGCGACAGAGCGGCAGGGGGCGGGAAGGGAAAAACGGGAAAGGTTCGCCCACTGGCCGAACCTGCGCGTCTATCGAATTGGCGAGTTTTGGGAGGGGCAAGGTGGCCGAAACGTGGACCGGCCGTACAGGGCCCGTACGTTTCCTTGCCTGTACGTTTCATTGCCTCTGGCGTCTGGCATTTGTCTATACTTTATATGTACGTCACCTTCCGTGATATGTACACTTTATATGTACGTCACATACCGCGATATGTACGCTTTATATGTACGTCAGCTACCGCGATATGTACACTTTATATGTACGTCACCTACCGTGATATGTACACTTTATATGTACGTCACCTACCGCGATATGTACACCTTATATGTACGTCTCCTACCGCGATATGTACGCTTTATATGTACGTCACCTACCGCAATATGTACGCTTTATATGTACGTCAGCTACCGCGATATGTACGCTTTATATGTACGTCACCTACCGCGATATGTACATTTTTCACCTAAAAAGTGCCACTTATTTTAATATAATGTTAAAATTATTATAAAACCGTTTGCAAATATAGCTTCCAGACTCCTAATGTGAAATTAGAAAAAAAACTTTCAATCTCTCACCTCCAGGCTGGGGGGGTCTCAGTCAGAGACCTCTCCCCCAAGAAAGTGCCTCTTGCTGGGTCAGAGTGCTTGACTGGAGCCCCCCTACTAGAAGTCTACCTCACCATAGGCACCAGCCACCTTACCATACGCACCAGCCACCATACCATACGCACCAGCCACCATACCATATGCACGAAGCACTCAGAAAAAATGCAACTTATTTTAATATAATGTTAAAATTATTATTAAACCCGTTTGCAAATATAGCTTCCAGAACCCTAATGTGAAATAAAAAAAATAAAAACATTTCCCACTTCCAGGCTGGGGGGGGGGGGTCTCAGTCAGAGACCTCTCCCCAGGAAGAGTGCCTCTTGCTGGGTCAGAGTGCTTGACTGGAGCCCCCCCTTCTAGAACTCTGCCTTACCAAAGGCACCAAGCACTCAAAAAAATGGCACTTATTATGATAT
The DNA here is from genome assembly GCF_011125445.2 of Fundulus heteroclitus. Taxonomy (NCBI): domain Eukaryota; kingdom Metazoa; phylum Chordata; class Actinopteri; order Cyprinodontiformes; family Fundulidae; genus Fundulus; species Fundulus heteroclitus. The sequence continues at coordinate 1,806,659 of NW_023396689.1, read as the reverse complement.
AATGTTAATTTTTTTATTAAAACCGTTTGCAAATATAGCTTCCAGACTCCTACTGTGAAATAAAAAAAAACTTTCAATCTCCCACCTCCAGGCTGGGGGGGTATCAGTCAGAGACCTCTCCCCAGGAAGAGTGCCTCTCGCTGGGTAAGAGTGCTGGAATGATGCCCCCCCCTGCTGGAGCTCTGACATACATTAGGCAACATCCCTAAATGTTTGGTAGGGCAGGTTACAGTTTGTAACAGTGGTAGCCACATGCTGAACTTCATAGAACAATGTTTTATTTATTTGTTAAAAATATATTAAAAATACCGCAACATGTAAACTTTATATGTACGTCACCTATCACGATATGTCCACCTAAAAAAAAATGCCACTTTTTAAAAGATAATGTTCAAATTATTATTAAATCTGTTTCCAAATTTCCCTTCCAGAGTCCTATTAAGAAATTAGAAAAATATTTCAAAGTCCCAGATGTTTATTTACTTTAATGTTGTAAATGAGAATGTGATGGCTGAGGTGGGATTTGAAGCCTGCTCTTCTAGGTGGAAGGCAATGTTGTTATCCACTCTGCTACACCCCTTAGCCCCTATATATAGGTGGCAGACCTATACTTCCATGTTGCCTGTACAGCCTCCCTCCTTCCGTACACCTTGGCCCCTCCTAAACACGCATAATTAAATAAGCTACAGTCCATAATTGTGGTCGTGTAGTGCAGTTTCAGACATGTTGGCACTATGCTGGGTGGGCAAATAAGCCATTAACCAATGGAAAATAGGCCCGTACAGCATCACTCCTTCTGTACGCCTAATTTTTTCCACAGTAAGGTCAAAAAACAGACACTGCATGCCATGCCAACCGGTGGCAAAAACACACTTCTTTTTAAGAGGCCCAGATTAAGGCCTCATTAAGCTTAAAGACCAGCTGCTGGCAGACAAAAGAAAGCGCTACATGGGCTTGAGTGGGCTTGTTTCGATCGTCACAATTTACTTTTTTTTAAGTTTGTGAGCCTACTGTAACGGGTGACACCAGTAGGTGGCGCAGTCTTGTAGCCTGAGCCTTTATAAAAGGGGAAGTTGAAGGGTGGTAGGGAGGAGTTCACTTCCTCTGTCTGGAACCAAGAGTGTGGTGAATCCTCGCTGTTGCCTGGCTGGGGTAGGTTGTGAGGAACATTGTTTTGAGTTGATCCCCTTCGGTAGGTTTGTGCTGATTTGTTTTTTTTTTACAGGGCCGCATTGTTGGTGTTCGGGTGGTGGTGTTGCCTGGGCGTGTGGGTGTTCAAAGCCGCAGGGTTGTCACTGCGTCCTGCTGTCTTTTATAGGTTGATTTTTTGTTTTTGTTAGTCTGCCCGGTTTGGATTGTTTTGTTTTTCCTTTGAGTACTTGTAAGGGCTGGCTAACAATTTTCCATTCATTTTGGTTGCTTGTTTTGGCCACTTCCTGTACGATCATATTCCTGCCAAAATTTAAAATTTTGGCCATTATATTTTTATACACAATAAAGATTGGGAAAGCTAACTCTGGTTTGTTTGCTCTTTCCCCTTCGGCCACAGTACTCATAAGTCCTGCCGCTAACTATAGAAATCCCTAAACCTCGGACCTGTAACACTACGTTGCGCCTATGTCGAACGGTGGCACAAAACTGCTTTCTAAGGGGCCCCTTTGAGGCCTCCTCATCAAGGTGAAAAAAAAGCTGCTGGGAGACAAAAGAAAGAGCTACATGGGCTCAGGTGGGCTTGTTTCGATCGTCTCCATTTACTCTTTTGTTTGGTACCAAGTTTGTAGGGCTGCGCCGCTGCCATGCCAAACGGTGGTAAAAAACACTTATTTTCCAGAGTCCCTGATTAAGGCCTCATTAAGGTAAAAAAACAGCTGCTGGCAGACAAAAGAAAGAGCTAGATGGGCTCGAGTGGGCTTGTTTTGATCGTCTCCATTTACTCTTTCGTTTGGTACCAAGTTTTTGAGGCTACGTTGCTCCTATGCTGAACAGTGGCACAAAACACTGCTTTCTAGGCGGCTCCAATTAAGGCCTCATTAAGGTGAAAAGGCTACGTTGCTCCTATGCTGAACAGTGGCACAAAACACTGCTTTCTAGGTGGCTCCAATTAAGGCCTCATTAAGGTGAAAAAAACAGCTGCTGGGAGACAAATGAAAGAGCTACATGGGCTCAAGTGGGCTTGTTTCGATTGTCTTGATTTACTCTTTCCTTTGGTACCAAGTTTGTTTCCCTACGTTGCTCCTATGCCGAACAGTGGCACAAAACACACTGCTTCTTAGAAGCAGTGTGTTTTGTGCATCTCTTTTTCATAATTCAAACGGTTGCCATTCTTAGACGCAAGCACCGAGAGGCACAAAAATCACAGATGGTGGTTGAGGGGTGAGCTAGAACTCATGTCTGAATTTTGTTATCACTGCGCATAAATAATTCTTTCTGCCTCAGCTTTTGAGACTCAAATACTGTCTTGAGCCCTTAGGAAGTTGGCTTCCTAAGGGCAATCAGTTTAGTTTTTTCGGGGCAATCAGCTTTTGTTTTTTGTTTTTCACAGGAGGCTGATTTCAACATATATTGTAGGTGACCTTATGAGGAGCAGAACCTGTGATTTTGAACTCCCCGGGTGGTTCCACGTGGACACAGTAGGGGTCAAAAGGTGAAAATGTGCAACGTTTGATGGCACACAGCTCACACATGGTTTGTCTGTTCCAGCTCCAACTCGGCATACAGGAGCCCCTTTGAAGCATCTACCAACAGGGCAAAGCTCATACCTGTATCCCCTTCCTATAGCTACTTCCTTTTAGCAATGAGATAAGAAGATGTGGTTAGGGGCATGTTGTAGAGCACTTCCAGGAAATGAGCATTTATAAGGTTGGTCCAAATCCATGAGCTGCAAAGGCCTCAATTATCAAAAATCAAATATTGCTTGGCTGGTGGCATAGCTCCAGAAACAAAACAGGCCCAGATTTCCACTCTTGGCCATATGCTGCAGTACCATTTCCCACCACCATTGGTGCTATTGATATTTGGACAGGCCTGTACACCATCCCTCCTTCTGTACACCTTGGCCCCTCCTAAACACGCATAATTAAAAAAAGCCATGGTCTCGGCCAATAGCAAAAGCTTCCCCACTTTTCCCCTCCCGTCCATAGTTGCGTTCGTGCAGTGTACTTTCCAAACCGTTGGTGGCACTATGCTGGGTGGGCTAATAAGCCATTGTAAAGCAATGGAACCAGGTCCGTACTGTCAGGGTTCTCTGTGTTGTCCTGCTCTAACTCTACTCCTCAGGTGTGTCTAGTTGGCTGAGGGGGCGTGGCCCACACCTGCAGCTCATTGCAGGCGGCTTCCTCTGGCTTCTTAAGCAGAGCGCTGACAGATGGAAGACGCCAGAGCCTTAACCAGTCGTGGTACGACGTGGCCTCTGACCCAACTCCTTGAAACCTGCTTGTGAGTTTTTCGTCCCTGTTTTTGTCACAGTTTTTGTTGCTTGGATGCACTCACCTGTCTTTACGTCTTGTCCGAAGAACCAGATCTTCAGAATTCTCTCGCTCAGATTTTGCTCTGGCTCACCCCTCATACTCCCTGGATGTTACCCAGCGGGGCCTGAGATTCCCCCTCCCGGATTCTACTGGTTCTTCCTCTGGTCAATCCATCTGTCACCCACTTCCGAGGAGGCTCGCTCTGGATCCCTCACCAGTTACATCTGCCGCCCTTAGCCACTAGCCGCCAAACACCAACAGGGGTAGGATCACAGAGTTCCCTCGGCGCTACTTCTCCCCGGTTAGGTCCGCCCAGCTTTATGGTAAGCAGCGCAGTTTCTAGTAGTTCTCCTGGTTCACCTTCCAAAGTCACTTACTCTTCTTCTCTTTGCAGTCTCTCCAGCCGTGACGTTCTGACCTTGCCAAGTTGCCCGTAGTCCCGTCCATTATATCTGCCTCTTCCTAAATAAACATCTTAAAACTGTGCTTTGCTTCCCAATCGTATCTGCATGTGGGTTCGTCATCTGAAAACCATGACACGTACAGCATCCCTCCTTCCGTACACCTTGGCACCTCCTAAACGCGCATAATTAAATGAGCCACGGTCTCGACCAATAGCAAAAGCTTCCCCACTTTTCCCCTCCCGCCCGTAGTTGCGTTCGTGCAGTGCTCTTTCCGACACGTTGGTGGCGCTATGTTGGGTGGGCTAATAAGCCATTGTAAAGCAATGGAACCAGGCCCATACAGCATCCCTCCTTCCGTACACCTTGGCCCCTCCTAAACACGCATAATTAAATAAGCCACGGTCTCGGCCAACAACAAAAGCTTCCCAACTTTTCCCCTCCCGTCCGTAGTTGTTTTCGTGCAGTGCACGTTCCGACACGTTGGTGGCACTATCCTTGGTGGGCTAATAAGCCATTGTAATGTACAACTATCCTTCCTTTCGTACATGCCCCCCCTCCGATCCCCCCCGATTTGCCTAATCGAGAAGAGAGCACCATCACATTGTGCACGGACGGCATCACGCCCGTACGAAACGACGACTTGGACCAAGCGGGCGAATTGTAGGAGCTTGTATTGCGCACGTACGTACACTACCGCATAACGGACACATGCAAACTGATTGTATGTGTCGATCCGTACATACACTATTCAAAAGCATTGCAGCCATACGGCCGAAGGCCATGTTTCGTACGATTTTCCCTTGACACCAGCAGCTCTAAAGGAAGTAGATACAGTAACTATAGGGATGGTTCTTGCTTTAGTAATCATGTCCTTTTATCAAAAGAAGAATTCAGAATTACACTGGGGGTGTTTATTGATGACTTTGAAGTTGCAAACCCACTCGGAACATCTAAGAAGAAGCATAAGCTGTGCACAGTATATTGGGTTCTTGCCAATCTACACCCAAAATACCGCTCATCCCTTCATACCATACAGTTGACAGTTTTATGCAAGGTAAACACTGTTAGAGAGAAGGGATATCATGAAGTCCTACACCCACTTATTGAAGACCTAGCAACACTTGAGGAGAATGGCGTCTATCTTGAAAAGTTGGGAGCAAGCATTAAAGGGACTGTGCTGTATATTGCCGCATATAAATTGGCTGCCCATGCGTTGGTGGGATTTCAAGAGAGCTTTATTGTGGAGAGAATGTGCAGGTTTTGTATGGCTACACGAGAAGAAATCCAATCAAAAAATGTCAGCTCAGGTTGTTACACGCTGAGAACCAAAGATGCCCATGACAGACAGGTTCAGCAAGTCAAGTAGGACGCATCTAAATTAGCACATTGTGGAGTCAAAGATGAATGTGTGCTCGGAGAAAACTTGAAATATTTTCATGCTGTAGATGGATTTCCTCCAGGGAGGGAGTGGTCCCATTTGAACTGCATCTGTGCATTCAAGATCTGATAAAAAAGAAATACATCTCTATTGAGACACTAAATCAGGCCATCAAATAATTCCCATATTCCTTTTGTCAGGGTTTGTTTATCGATGAACTCAGGAAGTGCAAACGGGACTAAAGTTTAAGAGTTTTTATTTAAAGGAAGGGTGGTGGATGGCTGATGATGAAGACCGGAGGTTCAGGGCTGCAGAAGGTCAGGGTTGTAGGTGATGGCAGGAGCTGACGGCCCGGAGAGAGAGAGTCCACAATCACTAGGTGCTGCTCGGCTAGCGGGCCTCATAAGAAAGACATAGGAGACACCTCCTGTCACTTTTTAATCCGATTTTGATGGATTAAAAAGGGGCGGGGCGATAAAAAGGGGCGGGGCTTATTTTTTAATTGACCTTTAGATGACGTAATAATTAATTGATATAAAATTTATATTAAACAATATAAAGTTTACATTAAACAATATAAAATTTATATTAATCGATATAAAGATGTATTCTTATCTTAAGCAATAATTAATCGATATCAAATTTATATTAAATTATATAAAATTTATATTAAATGATATCAAATTTATATTAATCGATATCAAATTTATATTAATTGATATCAAATTTATGTCAAAATTTAATTAATCGAGTTGACGGATAAATAATCCATCAACTTGCCGGATGTCCCGCCTCCATTTCCGGTCCCCCCACCGGAAGTCCCGCCTATATGACATTATTAATATAAACCATTAATTTTACTATATTGAATATTTAAGTCCTTTATTCACATCCAAATATTTTAATTCATTTATTCACATTCAAGTATTTAATTTGTACACATTAAATTATTTAATTTATCTTATATTTGCTCAATTTTGACGCTCAGCAGCAGCATAGAAGCCAGACTTACGTAATCTTTGCTGAATTCCTATCATACGGAGCAAAACCTCCCACACCGTTTGCGCAGAAATATTCCAGAAGACCCTTTAAGAAAACCTATTCGTCTTTAGTCCTCCCTCCAAACTAAATGCATTTACAGCGGTGTCAGTTGGATCACGAACTCAGGAGATCTGTTAGGGAAAGAGCACGCGTGTGGGCTTTGGATGTTGAATGATGCAAATCAGTTATTTCGCAGTGACCGCAGCACGGCCGCTGACCAGCGCACAACACCTTTTTTAGACATAGGTAATAAGCAGAAGCAGGAAAAAAAATCAGTTATTTCGCAGTGACCGCAGCTCGGCCGCTGACCAGCGCACAACACCTTTTTTAGACATATTTAATAAGTAGAAGCAGGAAACAAATCAGTTATTTCGCAGTGACCGCATCACGGCCACTGACCAGCGCACAACACCTTTTTTAGACATATGTAATAAGCAGAAGCAGGAAACAAATCAGTTATCTAGCTGAACAGACAGACCAACCCAGCTCAGCGTATCCTGTATCTTGATACACGTAACAACGGTTTCAGATTATGTCACTAAAACTCAACACTGTCTTGGTAAACGCAACCTCTCAGAGACTTGTATAAAAATGCCCCATCCAGTGCAATGCATTCACGGGATGAAAGCTCATCATGTCAGAAGCAGCACGGGTCACAACTAACGCTCAGATTCACGCCGATGGCCACAGCACAGGGTCCACGCAGACGCTACAGCATGGCATGCGTTTCGCTGGTAAGTCCGCTCTTTAAATTAATATAATGTAACGATTATATGTCTTAGTTCTTCCAACCGGGTCTGTTTAGGACGCTGAACACACAGCGTAGGGGGAATCCCTCCGTGACGTTTTACGGAATCCTGTCTCTGACGTTATGTGATGGTGTAGGATTGTCACGGCAGTATCATAATATATTTTTAATTATTTTTCAGACCTCGCAGGCCGCAACCTCGATGACATTGTGTTGACACAGACAAATTTAGGTGATATTTACTTTCATTTTCTAAATATATCCGCGATAAAATCCTAATACATCATTCTAAACATGTTTCTTTTTTTCCTTTCTTTTCCTTTTAGACTTTTTAGATGGACTCGCCCAAAACTCATATCAAAACCCTTACCAACAGCTCAACACTCGCCAGCCTGCAGTTCGCTCTGACACTGCAGTGGGGGGAATTCAACGCGTAAACAAGCTGCGTCGAAGCCGGCCCAGAAGCGAAACCCGCCAAGAGTCCAGCCCTAAACGAGAACCGGTACAAGTCATAGATCTGGTTACCCCTTTACCGGTTCGCCGACCTCTCTTCTCTCACACATCGGCACCCGGGATTCTGCCAGCAGCCCCGAAACCTCGCCGGCCACAGCTGCTGTACAAACCTCCCCGCAAAACACTCTCATCCGAACGACTCCACCAGCAAATCCAACAACACCTCGTAAGTTTACTATTCTTTATAACTCTGAAAAAACGTAGTTTTGTGCACAGCAAGCGTGGGTTCCAAACCCCGGTAAACCTAAATCTATTAGTTTTTCCTTCTTATGTATTTATTTCTGCTGCAACCAATGTATGCGTGTAATGCGCTCCGCTTAAAAGCAATGTTTCTCGTCTGCAGGAAGAGATCCCCCAGCTTCTGCTGCTGCAGGAGACAACACTGAGTTACACGCAACAAGCACCCCTCCATCAAACATTGAGTTACAAATTTAATTTTTTCTCTTCATTTATTTTTCTTCATTTATTTTGTTATAGTCTTAAACTAAATGTTTAAAGTAGTTTTCTGTACGGTTCAAACTTACTGTGTGTGTGTGTGTGTGTGTGTGTGTGTGTTTGTTCTGCTATCTTACTGAGTACATTCTACAAAGTGAGGACATGTTGGATGTTCCTCGTGTGTGTGTGTGTGTGTGTGTGTGTGTGTGTGTGTGTTTGAATCAAACCTCTGCTCCTTGCACCCTTTCACCACTTTTCACCTATATGCTGTATAATTAGCCTTCTTATATATAAATCAATATATATATATATTAATTTATTTAATTTTGTTTATTTACTTATTTAATATATAATTATACTTTTTTGCAGCCCTTGATGCAATCCAGAGAAGACCCAACCTCGTTGAACTATGTTCTACTCTTGAGAAATTCCACCAAGTAATTCCGATTCTCGTCAAGAAAGTGGTTACGCTTCAAAGCGTAACCACTTTGTTGTGGGTAAATCTTAATTTGAACTCATTTCTATACCATACAATAAATAATATGAGTAAATCCCTGTGTCCCTCTTTACTAAATGTTGGTATTTACAACTAGTTTATTATATCGTAATGAATCAGTGTTTTTTTTCCTTCCACATATGAATTTACTATTTTTCTACAATTAGGGCACCGCATAATAACGTGAATAAAACCTGTGTCCTTCTTTTCTTCATTATATCATAATGAATCAATGCATTTACCCATTTACCATTTACCTTTCTTCTACAATTAGGTTACATATAATAAATTCCTGTTCATACTATACAATAAATATCTATAGGTACAATTATGATATCATTATATTTTCACCTCTTCTTATATATATATATATATATATATATATATATATATATATATATGAAATCACCTTTTTTTCTAGAATTATCTTGTAATATAATAAACAAATCCCATTCTACGATCATGAGGCTACCTACTACTGCTTGAAATCTGAGGAGCTTCTGAGAACCTGCACATTTCTCCTGAAAAAAATATCCAAGGCCTCGACACTACAGTAGAGTTAACTTTTTAAATTGTGACCTCTGTAAACATGGATAGTCAGCAAATGAGAGATGCTTTGTATCAAATTGGTCAAGCTGTGAATGAACTCTGTAATCTCCCTGTGCAGCCTGCAACCGAATTTTTCAATCTAACCCCAAATTCCCCCGTCAAAATTCAGACGGGCCCATATTGGGATCTTGAACGTTTACTATCTGTAGAACGAGCCATCGAACGAATACACGATTCTCTCTCTCAACCATCCTCGCCTCAAAATAATTCATTAGAGTTTCAACAGGAAGGTTTGTTGTTCAGTCTGCCTCGATTCAAACTGTACTCTCCAACAGTACAACTCTGTACAATGCACAGATTGTAACAGGATCTGTCGTAATTCAATCTGCTTTGATAAGCACAAACAACCCACACTGAGACCTAACCTCAGGAAGCATGTGAGTAACTGCGAAACCACTAAATTCTGTCCTCTGTGTAAAAAGCTATATGATCTAGCAGCAGGCGGGGGTAGCAAACCTCACGAGTGTTCGATAAAATGCAAGGTCTGTCATCAGAAAGTGTCTGGCGGAGCTGATGTAACGTTAAACGAACACCAGTGTTACATTCAACCCACATTGACAGACCATCAGCTCGGCAATAAACTCGTTTTTTTTAATTTTGAAACTTTTACTGATAAAACCGGTAAGCACATTCCATTCCTTGTCTACGCAAAAACTTAGGCGGGAGATGTCTGGTACTCTTACGGATTGAACTGTGTGAGGGATTTTCTGCTCCATTTTAGGAGACCCCTGTATAAAGGTTCCAATTTCTTAGCCCACAACAGTCGTGGGTTTGACTCTTACTTGATTCTGAGTGCAATGGTTCAGCTGGGTATTAAACCCTACCTCATCACACAGGGGAGCAAAATCCTCTGTTTTACTGAACCTGATTATGGCTTGAAATTCATCGACAGTCTTTCATTCCTTACCATGAAACTCAGTCAAATGCCAAAAGCATTAGGCTTCACCGATCACTGTAAAGGGTTTTTCCCTCACTTGTTCTCCTCTGAGAAGACTTTAAACTACGTGGGTCCGCTTCCTCCCCCCAGCTTCTATGGGGTAGAGCGCATGAATCCCGCTGAACAGGAACGGTTTTCCACTTGGTACAGCGAGGCTTGTAAACAACCCTTTGACTTTCAGAAAGAAGCTCTTTATTATTGTCAAAATGATGTGGAGATTATTTTCAAGGCTTGTGTGAAATTCAGAGAAGAGTTCTTTAAAGAGACGAACGTGGCTCCTTTAAAGTGCATCACTATTGCCTCAGCTTGTATGACTCCGGTACATGGCTGGGGAGGAGGAATCGGTTCATTATGTAGATTTCACCTAGTTGTACCCGTACGTTAACGCAAATTGCCCCTATCCTGTCGGGCACCCCAAAATCATTTGCAAAGATTTTGACGATCCGCGTAACTATTTCGGGTTCATCAGGGCAACTGTGTTTCCACCCCGCGGTCTGTTTTTTCCCCGTTTTGCCGTACAAGACATCTACCAGTAAACTTGTGTTTACTCTCTGCCGTGCTTGCGCCGAAATTAACTACCAGACAGGTCCTTGCAGCCACTATGACCAAGAGAGAGCGCTGACGGGGTATGGGTAACCCTTAAATTCAACAAAGCTCTTGAACTTGGTTATCGCCTCACTAAAATCACAGAGGTTTGGCATTTTGAAAAACAAAGCAGTTCAATCTTTAAACCGCATATCCACACTTTTCTCAAGGGTAAGCAGGAAGCTTCAGGTTTCCCCACTGAAGCGACGGACGAGGAGAGCAGGTTAGAATATGTGGCAGACTACAAACGTAACCAAGGCATCCAGCTGGATGTGGAGAAGATTGAGGTCAATCCTGCTAAAAGGCAAGTGGCTAAACTGTGTTTGAACAGTTTTTGGGGGAAATTTGCACAGAGAAACGACCTGGCTCAAACTACCATTGTGAAAGAGTTCGATGAGTTTTTTAACTTCCTGTTTTCAGGTAAATATACTGTGAGCTACTTTCACTTTCTGAACGATGAGATGTGTATGGTTCAGTGGAAATACAACAAGCGGTGCATCTCTCCCCCCAACAAGGTGAATAATGTGTTTATCGCAGCATTCACCACGGCACACGCGCGGTTGAAACTCTTCACCTGTCTTGAACGACTTCAAGAACGTGTTTTGTACATTGACACAGACAGCCTGATCTATGTGGTTAAACCGGGTCAGACCTCCCTCGAGCTGGGAAATTATTTGGGGGATTTAACCGATGAACTTTCAGGTGACTCGATACACCAATTTGTTTCAACAGTCCCCAAAAGCTATGCTTACCAGACAAGAAAGCAGAAAAAAGTTGTGATGCAATGTAAAGGTATCACTCAAACTCAGGAATGCAGTGAGAGGGTGAATTTTGACAGCGTGAAAGACCTGGTAGAAGGCTATCTGCAGGGGTCTACAGGGGAGGTTTAAGAAGCTCCGCAGCATACCATCAGGAGGGATAAAAGAAACTTCCAGCTTCAAAATGTGACATTTCGGAAACAGTTTTCGTGGTGTATGACAAGAGAAGGCTTTTTCCTGACGGAACAACTCTCCCTTTTGGTTACTAAAAAGGTTAACTGAGAACAATGTCGCTCTCCGGTGAAACACAGGAGATTGAATTTGACCCTAGATTCAAAACCCCTTTTTCATGTCTTATAGTAGGTCAGAGCGGGTGTGGAAAATCTTTTTTTGTTAAAAGTGTTTTGCAGAATTGTAACCATGATATGGATGTTGTACCTGTAAATATTGTATGGATTTACACATCCCTTCAACCCATGTACGCTGAATTGCAGAGAACCAATAAAAGGATTAAATTCATGAAAGGACTACCTCATTCTTTTGATGATGAAAATCTGTTTCCTCCTGATCAGAATCATTTGGTTATATTGGACGATGTAATTTTCCAGGCTTCGGAGCATCCAGAAGTGGTCAAGATTTTTACGCAATACAGATATCACAGAAATATGAGCGTGATGATGTTGACTCAGAATGTGTTTCATCAAGGCAAGTATAGTCGTACCATCAGCTTAAACACTAATTATATGGTGTTGTTTAAGAAACCCAGAGATAAACTGCAGCTGAATATATTGTCCCATCAGATGTTCCCGTCAGAGAAAACGTTCCTTATGGAGAGTTTTCAAGATGCCACCAGAGAACCCCATGGATATTTAATCGTGGATCTGACTCCCACTTGCCCAGATCGTTTCAGACTGAGAACAGGAATGCTCCCTGGTCAGTGGCCCGCTGTGTATTTACCCAACTTAAATTAATTCACCATGTCGACGCGCATAAAAAGGAATGCACCTCTATTCAGAGCTCTGTATCACGCTACCCCTCAGAAACGGAAAGACATTCTCGCTCACTGCTCACCGGATTTTCTTAAAGCCTTGTGTGAAATAGCTCTGAATATCTTAAAAGGTAACGTTAAAATATCTCCTCCTCAACATAAAAAACTGGAAAAGCAGAAAAAGATTATCAGACTGCTGGCTGATAAAAAAAACGGGTTTAAAACGCAAACAGTTAGCTCTGAAAAATCAAACGGGTGGGTTTATTCTCCCCCTGCTGAGTGTTGTGGCCCCTTTAATCGGAGAAGTGGTGGGGGGTCTCATCAGGAGATGAGACAATGTCTCTTAGGACGGCACAAAAGATGTACCTCAATTCTCCACATCACTTCAAACGTTTGACCCCGTCAGAGCCTTCTATCAGAGAGGCGGCTGAAGAAGATTTAGATTCTAAAATGAGGGAGATATTGAATGAACCGGGACTGAGTTCTTATGAAAAAATTAAAAGGTATAACGCTCTGCTGCAGAGATATCTGACTCTAATGAAACAAGGTCAGCTGGAGGAACCACGAATGACTTTAACTTTGCAACGTATCCCGATGCCTGAAAATAATGACAGTGAGACAGACTCTGATTCTACTGCTTCTACACCCTCTCCTGTTGAATTGGACGAAACCGCTGACGAAGTTCTAAAAGCTCTATCTAACAGAGATTGCAAAAACGCAAAATACATATTGAAAAAGTTATTCGAAAGTGGTGGTAGTTGGACGTCCAAGAGTGAATTTCTTTATCAGGATCGTGTGATGACAGGCTCACATTTGCTCGATTTGCTGAAAAACCTTCTGCTACCTTTTAAGAGGAAAACACAAACCCGGGAACCTGTAGGCTGGGACCATTTTATCGCCACCCTGAAGGAGTTAAACATCCCTGTATCGTCAGTCAGCAATCCACAGGCCCAAGAGCAATACAGACGCCTGACTAAAACGGGTGTATTGGAGAAGAAGGGGGATAAACCTGTCGCGAAATGAAGAGGAAATATCGTGTTGTCCCCTAAATTCTCAGGGTTAGAGTTTGAGCATCCAAGCACCAATAACGAACGTCCTCGAAGCAAAAGAGTCATGAACCCTGCATGGTTGAAATTTTCGCCTTAAAACTCTGTATGAAATGAAAACTCATGAAATAAAATTTTGTAATAAAGATACTTTTATTGCTTCAAATTATTGATGCGTACAGTGTTTTTCTTCTAGACTAGTTACAGTTTGTAACAATTTTTAAATATTTGTAAAGAACAGGTTCCATGATTAAACGAGCACGAGGTCCTCTTTTTGATACATCGCTGATATTTTTTCACAAAATCAAATACCCTCATATCATTTTTATAAACATCATCCTCATGAGTAGCCAATATATCGTGCATCGATAACCCACAGGCTTTATGACAAAGATAATAAACACAATGGTGACCGGATACGGTGGATAGAGTGTCTTGAAGTTGACGATTATGGTACAATATTTTCGACGATCTGTTTTTCAAAAATGATACTATTCTTTGGGGATAAAATTCAAAATCCGGAGGAAATCCGTAAGAGTCGAAAAAGGTGGCTTCATCATTCTCTTCCAAGGTCAAAGCCAGCCAGTGTTCTCCAGGCATGTGTGACGGATGAGTGTTGACGATAAAATAGGCCGGTCCTCTGTAAGTATGTCTGAGTAGCGGGAGCTGATCACATGCCCAAACACCACAAAATAAGTCCCCCAGCAGGTGATGCATCAGGCTCTCCAGTTCGTGGTTTTTCATGTTAATAAAAATCCACCAGGACCTGCCTTTTTGAGTCGATTTCCAAAATTGAGTCGTAACATGCGTACACAATCAGGGTGGTAGGTTGAGGCAGCGGAACTCTGAATCTCATTTCCAGTCTCAAATTTCCGTTACACACCGGTGACAGAGCATCAGCGTCTTCGCTCGGATTGAGATTAAAGACAAACAGGGAATAACCCTAGCTAAATTCCTCACGAGCGATGCTTAAAGGAAGGTCTTTTAAATGACGACCTGTAGCCGTGAACATGTTGTAATATTCCCTGACTGAAATACCGTCGTTGAAATGAGGTTGAAACGCTTTGGCTGGGACCTGTCTGCTGTCTTTGCAGAGAGCTAAATATTCCACATCCATATGCTTAAAGTTAAAAGGGGACATGCTTCTCCTTCCGGTGAATGCCTCGTGGTTTACCATACCTAAAACTACATATTTAGGCATGGTTCCTAAAAACAGATTCTCCTGTGTACATATCCTGGAATTTTCAGGCATAGAATACGTTTTCACATTCACGCGCGAAATAGGATATAGGGCATTTCCCCTCATTAATGCTGAGGCATGCCCTAATCGGATAGCCGGGGAGACTGAAACTTTTTTCACAAAAAGCGAGGCCCCTAGAATTTTAAGGTGGAAGGTTGAATCACGCGGTCCCATGAGAGAGAACGCGTCACTGGTTCTGGTTAGTTTAACCCTCATGTCGACAGAATTCAAGAGGAGTCTTTCGCAGAAGAAAATATCTGCGTGAAGCGGTCCCATCAGGTGTAACTCTCTGGAATTAGCGGTGAAAGCGGCTCTCTTGTTCATCCCCAAATTTGGGCCATCGACCATAACAATGGAGTCAATAGCCCCCGCCGTATCTTTGTAAAAGAGGCCTGCACTAAATTGGCTCTTTAATGTGTCTTCCGAATAGTTGAGCAAAGTTTCAATCATTGCTCTGTATGGGTGAGTCGCGCTACTCTGTAAAATGAACCTGTCTCCCAGAATAACGTCGCATTGACTAAACATTGTATTCAGCGGGCAATTTATCAGCCCGACGGCTGCATCATTTGCCAGGTTGCTTCCATCTGCGTTGGTGATCTTTAGACGGACGTGCAGCAAAGTATCGTTCAAATCCAAGTATTTCTTTCCATTTCCAGGAATAAAAAACTTGATCGGGCCAGTATCTGTAATCGCTGACACCGGTAATATTTCGGTGTAGACCTTATCTTTGATAGATAGCTGTGTCATGGGGGCTGAAAATAAGTCAAGTTCTGCCAGAGTGCATTCTGATGATTTCCGATGTAAAAGAGTCATGATTGATTGTTATTAGAAACTATTAATTCAACTAAATATATCCTTGTGTGCAGCGGACGTCCTCCCTCTAGCTCGGCTCTTGCCGACTGATTTCTTCTTTTTACGCGGCACAAGTATTTGTGAACGCCAAACACGTTGCCCCGGAGGTCTTTTTATAGCTCTTCTTCATAAAACCATAACCCCCGATCCCTCTTGGTTATTCACACCCTCATACGAGCCGGTTATTTTCGTCATAGCTTTCCCTATGACATCAGAAGCAATATTTGTAGCTGCCATTTTCAGATGCGGTTTAGCAATAATGAAGCCGGATTTAACTAAGGGTGATACAAAGTGAAATAATTTTGAAAATATGGATCCTATCCCCCGACCGTACATAATGGGGGCACCATAGAAACCGGGTAAAGCACCCCCCACCTGTCCCTGGTAATAGGGAACAAAGCTGAATCGTGCTTTGTTGATTCTTGCGGCCTCTTCCTCACGTTTTAGAATGATGCAGCGTTGTCGATGCGACTGGTTACACAGCTATGAATGATTCCGTGAAAAATCGTGTGTGTTTTTATAAGCACAATCTGTTTCACCTGAATGCTTGGTGTGAGGCAGTGGGTCTGAAATCCAGTTTCACGATGCACTTTCCGTATGTAAATTTCACAGGGGTGTTCTGATCCGTTTTAATTTCGACTTGTATATTTTCAATATGTCTCTTGGCAACCGGGATAAAGTAGGGGTTATGAAAGGTTTGTGTGATAATATCTCCAAAGACACCCTGGACCTGAACTGTCTGCAGGAGGGGGGCGTGAGCGTCCCCCACCATCTGTGGGGCTACAATGTCGATGTAGAAATACAGATGGTATAAACTGGCCATAAAATCTATTGGGTGAGGGGCATGCCAGTGGTAGAATTTGATCCATTCTCCGGGCTCCGTGCCGAGCATGTAGGCCACCGGCGCGTGAAAACGTAGGTGGTACTGAGCGCCAGCCTGGTAGGTTAGTATGTTTGCGAGTCGGTTAACTTTAAAAAAAATATCTGTATCTATCTTTCTCAGATGGACTTCAATCTCTGTGATAAGCTGATTCAGATTATTGTAGTATCCGTGTCCACGTTGGACTTTTTTCTCGCCCGCTTTCCGCAATTCAAAATAAGCTTTTTCTGAGGGGACGTTGGGCCATGTGTGTGGATAAGAAACCTCTGTCAAAGCCACTTGCCACTGACCATGTAAATTAAAGGTATACTATGCAACCGGGGTTGATTTTCCAGCGAGGCTCCCCCCAGAGGGTGAAAGTAAAAGTGCACTGTCGTAAAGATGCTCAGCTGTTCTGGTTTCTCCGTCAAGCCAGGCGCGGTTGTTTTGAGCTTAGCAGACAGGCGAACGCAACGAAAAGTGGAAAAAACGGCAGTACAAACAATGACTAACACAGTGAATGTATGAACATCAAGCTTCCCACAGTGCTATTTTGGCGAGGCGGCCGCTGCCGCCGCCTCGCCAGTTTTATTATTATTATTATTATTATTATTATTATTTTTTTTTTTTTTTTTTTATGTTGCCGAGACGCTACCGACACGGCCTCGCCAAGCCGCAGCCGCCGCAGCCGCAGTAGCGTCTCGCCAACATAAAAAATATGTATAATAATAATAATAATAATAATAAAACTCAATATGCTTCCATGTTTATTTGACGTTAACACGTGGTTCTTTGTTGTTGCTTTCGCGCGTGCATATAGTGAATGGCAGGGCAAAAACACATGGAGTTCTCACCGTAAAGCGAGACTTCTGAGCCTGTGTGTGCGGGCCGAGGGCTCTTGCAATTGCAAGTGCGGTATTTCCCCCACAGACCACCAGGGCGGCCGAGAAAACCTTTGTTCGACCTGAAATGACTGGTTTAATCATCCAAAACGGTATGGAACACATTAACTGAAAAATGTTGCATAGTATGCCTTTAATCGGCTCGGCTAAATTCACACGGAAACTCGATATGTTATTATCCTTAAAAACGTTGAGGCTAGCGTTGGACGGCAGCGTCAGATAAAATCCCTGCTCCTCAGTTATGGGGTCCATGCTGCAATGTCGGTCATCAGCAACGCTTTCTTTTATACATCACACAGGTCTTCGGATCTTACCCAGCTATTGAATTTCTCCGGCCAATTTTTCCAGCGTACTAAGACCTGTTTGACTCCTCGCACGGTACGTTTGTCTAATATCTCACCCACTTGATACATTTTGTTTTTTGTCATTTTCACCTTTTGAAGCTCCTCTACGTAAAAAGAACCCTGGACGGGCTCTCCGTCTAAATCTTTCAGTTTGAAGACGGGGGGCGATCGTTGTATCACTTCTGTAACTGTAAAAATTTCATCCGTGAAACTCTGTTCATATTTCTTGTCAAACACTCCACGAACTTTGGAGATTCTGACATGGTCGCCTGGTTTAAACGCTATCTTGAATTTTGTACGTCGTTTGGAATTAACCCCGTACAGATTTTTAAACACTTGAAAAGCGTTACTAACGGTGACTTCGATAGGCGCCATTTTAATACTTGAATGATAGCTGTGGTTGTAGCTTTTGAGCAGATCCTGAAGCACGTTTAGATATCGGAGAGTGTTGTTTGCGGTAAAATATCTCCACATTCTTGATTTTAATGTATGATTAAACCTCTCAACCACCGACGCTTTTATTTCACTAGCCGTGGAAAAATGCTCAATACTGTTTTTATCCATTAACGCTTTGAATGATTTGTTGAAGAATTCTTTTCCATCATCCGTTTGAAGTTTCTTTGGAATCTGACTCTCTTTTAAAATGGATTCAAAAGCTTTTACGTCAGAGGCTGTTTTCCTTTTTAAAGCCCTGGCATAGGCTCTTTTGGAAAATACGTCGATAACGGTTAATAAATAATTGTAACCGTCATTTTCTTTGGACAGGCTCTGCATATCACAAAGATCGGCTTGGAATTGCTTCAGAGGCCCTGTGACAAACACTCTATTTCTAGGAAATCTTATTCTCGCGGGTTTATGCAAAGAATAAGCATCTTGTTCTGATAAAAAGTCTTGAGCCTTTTCAACTGGTACCTTCTCGCCCGTTTCACTTCCCATAGCTCTCTGTAATCTATCTACCCCACCGAAAGAACCGGGGTCCGAAGGCATGTAATATACCCATTTCATTAACTTTTCTTCAGCCATACCTTCCTACATACATGTAGTGATGCTGAATGAAGGACATGAGGAATGCGGTTGGGTTTTATATATATTTTTATTAACATTCATTTATTATATCACATTGTAGAAAACAATCATTTCATATATATTAAAGAAAACATACATTCACTGGTTTTCAGCATCCCCTCCAGTACTGCAAGGCTGCTTCAAGCTGATCTCTGAATTCAGAGCTTTCTTGAACGACCTGACCACACACCTCGTCGATGGGGTCATACACCTGCTTGACCAGCGTCAATTCGTACAGATAGGCCTGTGTGACGGCGTTGACTGTGTCGTTGTCTTGGTGGATGTTGCTAAAAACTGTTGAATGGCTCTGATGAAACGTGCGTTACAAAGCACTGGCATTACACGATAGTAATTGCTTTCAAAGAACCCGTCCTCAAGCTGTTCCAAACATTCATGGTCTCTCTGACTTGGACGATCATTGATGCATCCGTAGCAATTATCACGCATGTACTTGTTGATCGCTGCGCTCAAAAGATGGTGCACCACAGTTTTCACTGCTCTGATGAAGCCGAAGCGAATCCAGCCATCGTTTTCATCCACCCCGCTCTCACCGTCTGGTTGCCTGGAGGGAATTTGCGTGTCCTCGGGCTGAGACGCTTCCGAGGAGGCCGCATCTCCTTGGCCGGAGGGAAGTTGTGAATCTTCCTCCTGGGTCTCTAACAGAGACGGCATGGCTGGAAGCCTGGCTGGAAGCGCAGAATTCTTATTCCTAAAAACAAAGTACTCGTGGCGTACTTGCACACCTCCGCGGGCACTGGCCCAGTCCTTGATATGCTTCTGCAGCAATGTGAGGAGACTCTCACTGTCGCTTTGGGGATAAGACGATTCAGGGGTTGGCGAGGGTGGGTGGTACGGCCCCGGGAAGAATTTGTCGCTGTCCGGGGAGCCGTGCTGTGGTGATGCTGAAGCAGTTGAACCGGCTGAAGGAGACGGCGGTGGAGTAGGAGCACTGCTATCCATGTAGTTCTTCATGGTCTCAGATGTTAGAAGTCTGGTCAGTGAAGTTGCACGGAGTCCCGGAGGTTTTTTATACTCAGAAGGGGCGTGCTTCACTGTGATAGGGGTGGTATCGGCTGTTGTGAGAGGGCTGGTCTAAAAAGCCAGCGCTTTGTTAACCGCCAAAATGTCTCTCCAGTTGCGACATTCGTGAAACAGCGTTGAAATCCGATCTCCTATTGCAGCCATGTTGTCACGCCACGCATCAAAGGGAATGGTTAACAAAGTTCTGAACACGCCACAGTCTGAATTATAATAGTCAAGCACAAAAATAACCATTTTATCTTGAGCCTGTCTCAGACTTGCACGGAAAAACCATCGGCCAGTAACCCCCGTCCTTGATTGCCATGTTGCTGTCAAGATCTTTTTTGTTGAATCTGTGTCAGTTTCATTCAGGAGGGTCTGCACCCGCTTGCAGCGCTTAGTGGCGGGTGAATCCATGATCCCGTCCTCAGTTTCTTGATTCACAGCGGGGTCTGCTGCATTCGAATCTTGAGGGTTTAGTCTGCGGAGCATGACGAGTCTCAGAACAGCCCAATCGTTTAAGGTTAGCATGCACAACGAGTGGATAGTCTGCAGCTTGTCGGCTCCTTCATCCAGCTGGTACAGACACATATCGCCGGTTTCGTACTTGAAGACGTATCCCCATCTACCGCAAACTCCATAGGGTTCCAAAGGCCATTCTTCTTGCAGAGCTAAGGCCGGAGGCATCTGAGTTCTGCATAGAGACAGTGTAGCCTTGCGAGGGGTCTGCTGAGCCCAGCACCGCTCTCATAGTTGTAGATCGTGACGGGTGTGTCAGAAATAATAGATTGGAGCTTGGTTTTTTCGGACGCCATGTTGAAAAGGATTCAATTGCTGTCGAGGCTTGAGAAAGGGCCTTATACAATGAGAGAAGCGACCGGGGGCGGGGTGAGGCGGTGGTCGGGACTTCCGCTTTCTGGAAGTGGGGGAGGGGTGTGAATTTCGGAAGTGGGGGATGGGTCCGGAAATGGGTGTGGTATTGGAGTGAAATCCGGAAGTGGAGGATGGGGCCATCAACTCGATCGATGTGAATAAATGAATTAAATAATTGGATGTATTAAAGGAATTAAATAATCAATATAGTAAAATTAATGGTTTATATTAATAATAATGTCATATAGGCGGGACTTCCGGTGGGGGGACCGGAAATGGAGGCGGGACATCCGGCAAGTTGATGGATTATTTATCCGCCTCTTTTTAATCCATCAAAATCGGATTAAAAAGTGACAGGAGGTGTCTCCTATGTCTCTCTCTCATAACAACACCAGGACTTAGGGCGGCTAGTCAGGTTAGCAGTTATCAGGAGACACCAGGACACAGAGCTGAGCTTCACCAGAGCAGCTTGACAGGTTAGCAGTTCTCAGGAGACACCAGGACACAGAGCAGAGCTTTTCCGGAGCAGCTAGTCAGGTTAGCCATTCACATGAGACACCAGGGCACAGGGCAGAACTTCTCCAGAGCAGCTTGTCAGGTTAGCAATTCACCGAAGAAACCTGGACAAAGAGCAGAGCTTCTCCAGGAACGAACAGCAGAATAAAAAGACTTACAGAGGGACTGGCATGGAGTGGTGGATAGCAGAAGATGGCCCAGTGCTGAACTGAAGGCAAAGGGAGGTTTAAATAGAGCACTTAACAGGTGGAACAAGAGTCTGGCTAATTAACTAGTAAATGTTAACAGGTGTGACTGACTGCTGAGGAGATGAAGTGAAGATGACAGAAAACAACTGATGACAATGAAAACTAACAATAAATAAAGTCAAACCTAACCCAAAAGAGATGACAAAATGAAAATAACACAAAAACAAAGCCAAACCAAAACTCAACCATGACACCTTTCCTGACAAAACAGACAAACCTCAACTAGTTCCAAAGACATTTGCTTTAAAGAAGACAATAGGAGGGAATTATCATGAAAACTGGTGTCTAATAAGATTGCTTCCCTTAATGATTGGGCATCTTGTTCATGAGGGAGATGAGACATGGGAGGTGATCATGGTTTTAAAAGATGTGCTTGAATTGGTTGTATCTCTGAGATTCACAGATGAATCTTTGTTTTATTTAGAGTCTAAAATATCAGAGCACAGGAAGTTACTACTGGATGTTTTTCCAGCTTGCAGACTCCATCCAAAGCATCACTATATTGAGCATTATCCCCACTTGACAAAAGTGTTTGGACCTCTCACAGACATGTGGACAATGAGATTTGAAGGGGAGCACAAGTTCTTCAAAAAAGTCATTCATGAAACTCAGAACTTCAAAAATGTTCCCCTAACCCCCAGCAAGGCGACATCAAAAGATATGGCGTACCCTTTGGACAGTGCTTCAGTTTTCAAACCAGCACTCCAAGCATACAAAGTAAGGAGCATAATGATTTCTTCCCTCCCAGGGAACATTCAAGAAATTTTGCACCAAAGATGTGGTCTCCAAAATACGGTCCTGTCAGCTGCGTCTATAAATATTGATAGAATTAACTATGCTGCAGATATGGTGGTTTCTGTAGGTTCATGTGGAGGGCTTCCAAAATTCAGACAGATTAAGCAAATGCTATGAATCAGTGCGGACATCATTTTCTTGTGCAAACCAATGACTGCATGGTATCATGAACATCTTCGTGCTTATGAATTGACACAAAGCAGCACAGGCTTGGGTGTCTCTCAGTTGACTGACTTTAATGATGTTTTCCTATGGTTGGCATACCGAGTCAAAGGTGTTTTGTTTGTTTCTTTGAAAAATTATATATTATGCTAGCCTCACTCACTTTATGGTTATCTTCTTTATAGCACTATGGAACAGAAGTGGCCAATCAGAGTCTTTGTGACATTAGAAAAATCAGCATTGATCAAAACCCAGTCAACCTTGTGTCCCTTTTGGAACACTTAAAAGTTAAACTGGCTCTACCATATGATTTCAAACTACAGTTTGAAGACCCACTTTTTAACAATGCACTCTGCAATCTGACAGGTTGAAAATTATAAGTCTTGAATATTTCTCTTCAGTCTCTGGCATACTGTCCTCACCAAGCACATCTGATACAGAGATACCCTGTACAAGTAAAGAAAATTTTCAGTTGATGAGGCAGGATCCTTGGCCATCTGCATTTGATGTTCCAGAATTCTCTGTGGATGTAAATTTCCAATTGGGACAGGGAGACCTGGCCTATATGAAGGATGGAACTTGGATGGATATGAAACGTGATCTTAGAAAGACTTGCAGAGACAATGTAGTACACAGCATACCCCACAGAGGAACACTGTAAAGACGTGGCCTCTGCACTGAATGCAAAACATCCCCATCTGAAAGAAGCTGGATCCCCCACTAGATATTGTGGATGGAGGAATGGCATTAAATTTAAGATGGGGAATTTCCATACGAAAATGAGATGTCCAGGTGAATGGCAACAAGAGGACTAGGGATTTTCTTGAAGGAGCGCCATCATGTAGTAACATAAAAAGGCCAAAAAGGAGTGAGACGAATTTCTTGCCAAATTTTCCTGATGGTGAAAATGCACATACTATTGAGTCTGTTAGAAGACGGATTGAAAGTGAATCAAAGAAAAGGATTCCAGACTCAGCCAATGTGAAGAAAATGATGGAGCAGACATTTTCTTTGCGACGTAAAGAAATCGTGGAAAAACAGCCTCCAGTTAAAAGAATGATAAAACGCTGGCATGCACTGTTCACAAAAGGTCAGGTATGACCCATTGACACTGCACTATACTGAATCACAACACAAGTAATCATTTTCATTTTAGATTACTCTGTTTTGTTAGATTGTTTGAATGATTTATCATCGAATAAATCTGGTCAATACTTAGGGTCCCTTGGATGTGTTTCTTTTGTTTCTTTAAGGTGTTTGCCGAGTTCTACAGACTCGCCAGTAAGAACCTCAAGAAAGACTTCAATGAAGCTCTGGACCACCATACTACTCATCTCATTGACTTCTTCAAATCCAAAAAAGGAGTTGTTGGCCAATCACTTGATCACCTCCTCCAGCCAATCAATTCACAAGTAAGTTTTATTTTAATTTCTTCATCATTACCACCGTATGGTAGTGTGCTTGAAAGCTTCAACTAAGCTTACAGCTGCTACTACAGTACAAGTAATTCTTTTGTAATTTAACGGTTTAACTGGAGCACACATACATCCACAGACATTTTTCCCCCAATAGGTGTGCTTTCATATAGTCTTATGGTTATTGTTTTTTTTTTGTTGTCATTTTTTCCCCATTAGACCAATGACATCACCACAATACTCACTGCCGTCCTTCAATGCCTGCCCTTGTATCTTGGAGATAATTCCAACAAGTTCGTCAGCTGCCCAGTAAGTACATTTATAATGATAATTATGTGACCATCATACAGTGCAGATTTTAAGACATCATCAGACGCAGAAGAAAAGCAATTTTCCATCTTAGTCTATGGTGAAAATGTTTTATTTCAATTTCTTCCTGATATAAATTTGGTTTCAAAGGTTATATCTAGGGCTGGGCAAAAATTAACGATTCACTGTATATACCTCATGCACCTTTTCCTCCTTTTGGTACCTTCTTTTGATTACTGAGCCGATGTGACAAGTGAATTTCTCCACTGTGAGATCATTAAAGTCTATCTTATCTTAAAATCTTTAATCAAAATGAATTGCATAATTTACCTGATTATTCACAATTATATGCAAACTCGAAGAATGAATTCAAAAGTAGTGTAAAGACCACTTTTATTTATATGTTCTGCTGCCATATGAACGAAAGTGCTATAACACACTGTTGGAACGGCAGCAGAATTGGAAGCGAACCCACAAAGTGGAATTCATGTTCACAGCAAGGCAGACTTGTAATCACAGAAATTAATTATATTCACAAGACTTTAGACACACAGCTTTCACACAAATTTTTTACATGCATGTAACAGCAGAATTTTGCGTTTGAATTTTGGGAAATAAATGTATTCATATAAAAATATGAATATTAATAACATCTTTTTGACAGCTCCCTTATTCCATAGTGAACCAGGTCATTAGTGCATTATCGGCACCTACTGTTCCGGAGTATGAGTCAAACCACTACACCGCAGCTATGCATGCCTTTATTTTTAGTAAATTGATTACTGCAACGGTGTTTTCACAAGTCTGCCTAAAAAGTGGATCAGACAGCTGCAGCTGATCCAGAACGCTGCTGCCCGCATCCTCACTAAGACTAAGAAAGTAGAGCACATAACCCCAGTTCTAAAGTCCTTACACTGGCTCCCTGTATCTCAGAGAATAGACTTTAAAATCCTTCTGTTAGTCTATAAATCCCTGAATGGCTTAGCACCTAAATACATCACAGACTTGTTATCAGTGCATCAACCCTCCAGACCACTCAGGTCTTCTGGCTCCAGCCTACTCTGCAGAACCAGAACCAGAACCAAACACGGAGAAGCAGCATTTAGTTCCTATGCTCCACTGATCTGGAACAAACTTCCAGAAAACTGTAAAAGTGCAAAAAGCCTGAGTTCCTTTAAATCAAGATTAAAAACACATTTGTTTAGGATTGACTTTGACTGTTCTAGATGAACTGTTTTACTGAAACATTATTAGTTCAGCTTTGTATTCTAACTGGTTTTAATGTTTGCTTTTAGTTTCTATTTGCTAATATTCTATTTCTACATTTTATTCCTACTTGCTTTTATTCTATTTTCTTTGTCTATATTGTAATCATGTAAAGCACTTTGCATTGTCTCTGTACTGAAATATGCTATACAAATAAATTTGTCTTGCCTTGCAGCAGCCAACATTAGACTTTCGCAAAATAAAAGCATTTGAGCAACATTCATTAATGTCTGATAAAGTAAATATCAGCGTTAATAGTCTAATGAATTAATGTGAAAATAATGCGTTAACTTGCCCAGCCCTAGTTACATCACTAAATTGCAACTAAACATTTATGTTTAAAATACATGCAAAAGTTTAGGCAAATCTGAGTTTACCAGATGGAGTTGTAGTTTTTTTTAGGTTTGGTTTTCTTTTTGTGCAGGTACTCATTTCATAAAGCAGGTTTAACAAACTCAGACTCAAAACCTCAACTTTAAATTGATCTAGCCTAAGGTTGGAAACTCAGAGTTTTTGGTTTTCCCAACTATAAGCCGCTACTTTTTCCCCACGCTTCGAACCATGCGGTTTATAATGTGGTGCAGCTTTTCTGTGGATTTTTCATAACCCGCCAGGGGGCGCTTTAGCAGAAAGTTAAAAAAAAAACTAGACGGTAGGGAAGTCAAAGTTGGAAATCAAAGAAGAAGATAGCGCTAATTTTTATTTAGCACTTGTAAGCAGCAGACACGACGGAGAATTTTATTCAAAACCATACCCACTCATCATGGAAACCACACAAAGAAGTTCTTATGATGCCGCTTTTAAGTTGAAGGCCATCGATCTGGCAGTACAGGAAGGGAATAGAGCTGCCGCACGTAAACTTGACGTGAACGAATCCATGGTTCGGCGCTGGAGACGGCACCGGGAAGAACTCATCCAATGTAAAAAAAACTAGAAAGGCTTTCAGAGGACATAAAAGCAGGTGGCCTGAACTTGAAAATGTTCTTGATGACTGGGTTAACACTCAGAGAGCAGGTGGCCGAGGTGTATCCACCGTGCAAATCCGGCTGAAAGCCAAATCAGTCGCCCGCGAAATGAATATTGAGGATTTCAACGGAGGACCGTCTTGGTGTTTCAGATTCATGAGGAGAAAGAACCTGTCCATTAGGGCGCAAACAACTCTCTGTCAGCACCTCCCCCCAGACTACCAGGAAAAAGTAGCAAATTTCCGACAATTTGTTGAAACAAAAATTGCGGAGAACGCCATAGGACCAGACGACATTATAAATATGGATGAAGTGCCATTAACATTTGATCTGCCGCTGACCAGGACCGAAAGGCCGGACTGCTGCGTGAAGAGGGCACCGCAGCTTCAGAGCCAGCTTCACCCCGGGATGACAGCGACACAGAGAGCAACTCTGATATCCACACAGAGAAGGTATGTGACGAAGATCTTCTGATGCTGTTCAAGTCCGACACTGAAGAAGAAGACTTCAGTGGTTTCAGTGCGCAGGAGGACGATGAATAAATAAATCAATAACTTTTCTGTTTTGTTTGATCAGCACTTTTACTTTTGTGCTACAGTCTGTTCAGTTGTGTTCTGTTAAACGAGGTACAGGTAACTATTTCAGTTGTTATCAGCGGCTTTTACCCCGGTGCAGCTTTTATATGTACTTTTCTAGTTTTTTTTTAAAACTTAGTGGGTGCGGCTTATATAGAGGTGAGCTCTATAGTCGGGAAAATACGGTAGTTTAATCAAGTCACCATCACAACAGGCAAGAGGAAGTGCCTATTTCACATCACTGGAACTAGATATTTTAATGAAGAATTAGAAAAAAAATATGGAGCACGTGTTTAAAAGAGCGCTACAGCCGCAAACGAGAGGGAGATGGAGTAGGAGAAGATTGCTCCTTAAGTTAATGCATTCGTTTATACGTAGTCTTCTATGGCAAACTGTTTTGACACTTATTAAAATCTCTATCCCTGTTTTTCCTTGTAGATCACTTAAATAAGATTCTTCCTGGTCAGAATAACATTCCTAGTTGGAACTGTTATAATTTCCTGAATTACAATTGTTTTGTTTTCTGTTTTTTTTGTAGTATTTTTCCAGTATAACTGTGGGAATCGATGTCCCAGAGCTAGATGAGCCCAACAGATCTGCTTTCACAAGCACACCATTATGGTTGTTAAAACTCTTGGTACTTAATATGAAACTTTATTGTAAATGATTTAGGGAGTAAAATTGTAAATTTGTCTTAGCCTTCTACCTGAATTTATTTGTGTTCTTTTACTCTGAATGCAGGATTTGGACACAGACTATGACTTCACCCATGTGCCTGTTGGCGTTCTAACAGTCATGACTGAGGACACACCACCAGAGATTAACAGCATTGCAATCATCCTTGAAGGAAACATTGTCATGGATGAAATTCCCACAACCTGTCGAGCACTTTGTCTTATGTTCGGCTTGATATATGCATTCCACCTGGATTACCCAAAAGGTATGAATAATACATTTGAGTTCATCCAGAAGATATTGTTGAACCTTGGACCACAAAAGCTCAGCCCAATCTCTACAATGTAATGCAGAGATACTGCATTCCATTAAAAAATGCTCTTTTGGGCTAGATATTTTGGTTAGGAGATTCGTCCTTTGGTGCTCATTTGTCACCTGTTAAATCCACGGACATGGAAGTTTGTGCTCCCAAATTTCGGGGAGCGCGGATTTTGACAGATTGGTATTGTCTTGAATTGGACAGATTAGTTACGGTTTTTCAATATGGGAGTAACTGCAATCTACGTAAAATCCACTGGATGGCAGTCTTGCCTTACGTTTTGGGGTGTCAAGCAGGGAGGACCTTGAGTGTGACAGTCAGGGTATCACGTGTATTATATGGGGTTACTAAGTGTTTGAGTACTACTGCTGGTCCAATTTGAGTGTGTCCGGTGGGGTTTGTGGGTGTTCAGGAGGCAGCAATGTGTGTGACAGTTGGGGGTCCCATGTGTGTGTGTGTGAGTGTGGGGGGGGGGGGGGGGACAAATGTCTATGAAGGGTGCACTTTGTGACAATTGGGTAACATGTGTGTTTTAGTACTGCAGGCCCATTGGGAGTGTGTGTGGGGGAGGGGTATTGCCCGTAAGGGTGTACTTTGTGACAATAGGGTAACGTGTGTGTGTGTGTGTGTGTGTGTGTGTGTGTGTGTGTGTGTGTGTGTGTGTGTGTGTGTGTGTGTGTGTGTGTGTGTGTTTGTGTTTAACATAAACTCGGGTACCGGTGGGACCAGTGGCTTCTCCATGGAAGTTCATGGGTGGTGGCTAAGGTGGTGGTCTGCTCCCAGGTGGATATGCTGGATGTCTCCCCCTGTTTCTCTGGAGGTCCAAGGGCTGCTCAGCCCTCCTCCATGCGGGGAAAGAGAGCTCTTTTGCGGGGTGGATATCGGTTCTCTGGAGGTCCAAGGGCTGCTCAGCCCTCCTCCATTTCGTGAAAGAGAGCTCTTTTGCAGGGTGTATATGCTGCACCCCCCCCCCCCCCCGTTCTCTGGAGGTCCATGGGCTGCTCAGCCCTCCTCCATGCGGGGAAAGAGAGCTCTTTTGCGGGGTAGATATGCTGCATCCCCCCCCCCTCCTCGTTCTCTGGAGGTCCAAGGGCTGCTCAGCCCTCCTCCATGCAGGGAAAGTTAAGGGTTGTACCCATCTGTCACGTGTTGCGCCCTAACCGGGTATCACTGTGTGTATATAAAGGGTTGTACCCTTCTGTCACGTGTTGCGCCCTAACCGGGTATCACTGTGTATATGTATGTGAGCATATGGTTAAGTTAAGGGTTGTACCCATCTGTGCTCAGCCCTCCTCCATGCGGGGAAAGTTAAGGGTTGTACCCATCTGTCACGTGTTGCGCCCTAACCGGGTATCACTGTGTGTATATAAAGGGTTGTACCCTTCTGTCACGTGTTGCGCCCTAACCGGGTATCACTGTGTATATGTATGTGAGCATATGGTTAAGTTAAGGGTTGTACCCATCTGCGCTCAGCCCTCCTCCATGCGGGGAAAGAGAGCTCTTTTGCGGGGTGGATATGCTGCATCCCCCCCCCCCCCCCGGTTCTCTGGAGGTCCAAGGGCTGCTCATCCCTCCTCCATGTGGGGGAAGAGAGCTCTTTTGCGGGGTGTACTGTCAACCACATTTAGTTAGGGTTTCAGCGTGTATAAGGGAGCAATGTGTGACAGTCAGGTATGAAATGGTATTGTCTTAGTTTAACATGGTAACTGTATAGGTTAGGGTTTGCTGTCCATAAGGGAGTAATGCATGACATTCGTGTAACATGTGTGTAATTAATGTGGTAACTGTATAGGGAAGGGAAAAGTGGGGAAGCTTCTGCTATTGGCCGAGAACGTGGCTTATTTAATTATGGGCGTTTTTTAGGGGCCAAGGTGTACAGAAGGAGGGAGGCTGTACAGAACTGGTTCCATTGCTTTACAATGGAAGGTGTACAGAAGGAGGGAGGCTGTACAGAACTGGTTCCATTGCTTTACAATGGCTTATTAGCCCACCCAGCATAGCGCCACCAACGTGTCGGAAAGAGCACTGCACGAACCAACTACGGGCGGGACAGGAAAAGTGGGGAAGCTTCTGCTATTGGCCGAGGCCGTGGCTTATTTAATTATGCGCGTTTTTTAGGGGCCAAGGTGTACAGAAGGAGGGATGGTGTACAGGCCTGTCCAAATATCAATATCACCAATGGTGGTGGGAAATGGTACTGCAGCATATGGCCAAGAGTGGAAATCTGGGCCCGTTTTGTTTCTGGAGCTATGCCACCAGCCAAGCAATATTTGATTTTTGATAATTGAGGCCTTTGCAGCTCATGGATTTGGACCAAACTTATAAATGCTCATTTCCTGGAAGTGCTCTACAACATGCCACTAACCACATCTTCTTATCTCATTGCTAATAGGAAGTAGCTATAGGAAGGGGATACAGGTATGAGCTCGTACCTGTTGGTAGATGCCTCAAAGGGGCTCCTGTATGCCGAGCTGGAACAGACAAACCGTGTGTGAGCTGTGTGCCATCAAAGGTTGCAAATTTTCACCTTTTGACCCCCACTGTGTCCCCGTGGAACCACCCAGGGAGTTCAAAATCACAGGTTCTGCTCCTCATAAGGTCACCTACAAAATATGTTAAAATCAGCCTTCTGTGAAAAAAACAACAAAAGCTGTTTGCCCCGAAAAAAATCAGCCAACTTCCTAAGGGCTCAAGACAGTATTTGAGTCTCAAAAGCTGAGGAAGAAAGGTTTATTTATGCACAGTGATACCAAATTTTAGATATGAGTTCTAGCTCACCCCTCAACCGCCGTCTGTGATTTTTGTGCCTCTGGGTGCTTGCGTCTAAGAATGGCAACCGTTTGAAGTATGAAAAAGAGATGCATAAAACACAGAGAAGCAGTGTGTTTTGTGCCACTGTTCAGCATAGGAGCAACAAAGGGTAACAAACTTGGTACCAAACAAAAGAGTCAATGGAGACGATCGAAACAAGCCCACTTGAGCCCATGTAGCTTTTTCCTTTGTCTCCGAGCAGCTGGGTTTTTCACCTTGCTTAGGAGGCCTCAATGGAGCCGCCTAGAAAGCAGTGTTTTGTGCCACTGTTTAGCAAAGCAGCATTGTAGCCTCACAAACTTGGTACCAAACGAAACAGTAAATAGAGACGATCGAAACAAGCCCACTTGAGCCCATGTAGCTTTTTTCTTTGTCTCCCAGAAGCAGGGTTTTTCACCTTGCTTAGGAGGCCTCAATGGGGCCTCCTAGAAACCAGTGTTTTGTGCCACTGTTTAGCAAAGCAGCATCGTAGCCTCACAAACTTGGTACCAAACGAAACAGTAAATAGAGACGATCGAAACAAGCCCACCTGAGCACATGTGGCTGTTTCTTTTGTCTCCAAGCAGCTGTTTTTTTCTGCGGGGTAGATATCTGCCTGTTTTTAGGAAACAGCCAGATATAACGGACGGGACTACGGACAACTCGGCAGGGTCAGAACGTCACGGCTGGAGAGACTGCAAAGAGAAGAAGAGTAAGTGACTCTGAAAGGTGAACCAGGAGAACTACTAGAAGCTGCAC
The DNA here is from genome assembly GCF_011125445.2 of Fundulus heteroclitus. Classification (NCBI taxonomy): domain Eukaryota; kingdom Metazoa; phylum Chordata; class Actinopteri; order Cyprinodontiformes; family Fundulidae; genus Fundulus; species Fundulus heteroclitus. The sequence goes on along the minus strand of NW_023396689.1, from coordinate 1,775,305 downwards.
TGCTTACCATAAAGCTGGGCAGACCTAACCGGGGAGAAGTAGCGCCAAGGGAACTCTGTGATCCTACCCCTGTTGGTGTTCGGCGGCTAGTGGCTGAGGGTGGCTGATGTTACTGGTGAGGGATCCAGAGCGAGCCTCCTCGGAAGTGGGTGACAGATGGATGGACCAGAGTGAGGGAAGAACCAGCAGAATCCGGGAGCACCAAAAACTGTGACAAAACAGGGAGATCCAAAATTAGTCAAAGTTCAAAGACGAAAAAACTCATAAGCAGGTTTTCAGGAGTTGGGTCAGAGCCACGTCGTACCACCACTGCTTAAGGCTCTAGCGTCTTCCATCTGTCAGCGCTCTGCTTAAGAAGCCAGAGGAAGCCGCCTGCAACGAGCTGCAGGTGTGGGCCACGCCCCCTCAGCCAACTAGGCACACCTGAGGAGTAGAGTTAGAGCAGGACAACACAGAGGGCCAAGGTGTACGGAAGGAGCGAGGCTGTACAGGCAACATGGAAGTACAAAACGGCTCTCTGCCCCCTATATATAGGGGCTAAGGGGTGTAGCAGAGTGGATAACAACATTGCCTTCCACCCAGAGGAGCAGGGTTCAAATCTCACCTCAGCCATCATATTCTCATTTACAACATTAAAGTAAATAAACAATTTAGACTTTGAAATATTTTTTTAATTTCTTAATAGGACTCAGGAAGGGAAATTTAGAAACAGATTTAATAATAATTTGAACATTATCTTTTAAAAAGTGGTGTTTTTTTTAGGTCCTAGATATACATAACACGGTAGCTGCCGTACATATCGAGTGTACATAACGCGGTAGCTGCCGTACATATAAAGTGTACATAATGCAGTAGCTGCCGTAATTATAAACTGTACATATTACGGTAGGTGATGTACATATAAAGTGTACATAACGGCGTAGCTGCCGTACATATAAAGTGTACATAACGCGGTAGCTGGCATACATATTGAGTGTACATAACAGCGTAGCTGCCGTACATATAAAGTGTACATAACGTGGTAGCTGCCGTACATATTGAGTGTACATAATGTGGTAGCTGCCGTACATATAAAGTGTACATAACGCAGTAGCTGCCGTAATTATAAAGTGTACATAACGCGGTAGCTGCCGTACATATTGAGTGTACATAACGCGGTAGCTGGCGTACATATAAAGCGTACATAACGCAGTAGCTGCCGTAATTATAAATTGTACATAACGCGGTAGCTGCCGTACATATTGAGTGTACATAATGCGGTAGCTGCCGTACATATAAAGTGTACATAACGCAGTAGCTGCCGTAATTATAAACTACATATCACGGTAGCTGACGTACATATAAAGTGTACATAACGCCGTAGCTGCCGTACATATAAAGTGTACATATTGCGGTAGGTTATTTTTAATAAATATGATAAATATAAACTGTAACCTGCTCTACCAAACATTTAGAGATGTTGCCTGATGTATGTCAGAGCTCCAGCAGGGGGGTCATCGTTCCAGCACTCTTACCCAGTGAGAGGCACTCTTCCTGGGGAGAGGTTTCTGACTGAGACCCCCCCAGCCTGGAGGTGGAATTTTTAAATATGTGTCAAAATGTCTGTGAGTAGTGGTAAGAGCTTAACTTAGATTATCATTCATTTATTTCCTACAGTTTTCTCAAAACAGCGCAGGTTTTGTGGATGAGATCCTGCCAAAACTTGTCCCCGGTGCTATGATCTGTCAGGATCCCACTGGACTTTCCCAGAGTGCCCAGTTCTTCAGAGCATGTGTTCTAATGGGGTTACAAACTGTAACCTGCTCTACCAAACATTTAGAGATGTTGCCTGATGTATGTCAGAGCTCCAGCAGGGGGGGTCATCGTTCCAGCACTCTTACCCAGTGAGAGGCACTCTTTCTGGGGAGAGGTCTCTGACTGAGACCCCCCCAGCCTGTAAGTGGGAGATTATTATTTTTTTTTTATTTCACATTAGGGGTCTGGAAGCTATATTTGCAAACGGGTTAAATAATAATTTTAACATTATATAAAAAATAAGTGGCATATTTTTTTGAGTTCTGTCTCCAGCATGGGGTGGATACGAATTCAACAGGAGTAGCTCAAATTATGCCTATGGTAAGGCAGACTTCCAGAAGGGGGGGTCCAGTCAAGCACTCTAGCCCAGCGAGAGGCACTCTTCCTGGGGAGAGGTCTCTGACTGAGACACCCCCAGCCTGGAAGTGGGAGATTATTATTATTTTATTTATTATTTCACATTAGGGGTCTGGAAGCTATATTTGCAAACAGGTTAAATAATATTTTTAACATTATATTAAAATAAGTGGCATATTTTTTTTTAGTTCTATCTCCAGCATGGGGTGGATACGAAATCAACAGGAGTAGCTCTAATTGTGCCTATGGTAAGGCAGACTTCCAGAAGGGGGGGTCCAGTCAAGCACTCTAGCCCAGCGAGAGGCACTCTTCCTGGGGAGAGGTCTCTGACTATGACACCCCCAGCCTGAAAGTGGGAGATAAATTTTTTTTTTTCATTTCACATTAGGGGTCTGGAAGCTATATTTGCAAACGGGTTAAATAATAATTTTAACATTATATTAAAATAAGTGGCATATTTTTTTTTAGTTCTATCTCCAGCATGGGGTGGATACGAAATCAACAGGAGTAGCTCTAATTGTGCCTATGGTAAGGCAGACTTCCAGAAGGGGGGGTCCAGTCAAGCACTCTAGCCCAGCGAGAGGCACTCTTCCTGGGGAGAGGTCTCTGACTATGACACCCCCAGTCTGAAAGTGGGAGATTTTTTTTTTTTTTTTTTTTTCACATTAGGGGTCTGGAAGCTATATTTGCAAACAGGTTAAATAATAATTTTAACATTATATTAAAATAAGTGGCGTATTTTTTTTAGTTCTATCTCCAGCATGGGGTGGATACGAAATCAACAGGAGTAGCTCTAATTGTGCCTATGGTAAGGCAGACTTCCAGAAGGGGGGGTCCAGTCAAGCACTCTAGCCCAGCGAGAGGCACTCTTCCTGGGTAGAAGTCTCTGACTGAGACCCCCCCAGCCTGGAAGTGGGAGATACATTTTTTTTTTATTTCACATTAGGGGTCTGGAAGCTATATTTGCAAACGGGTTAAATAATAATTTTAACATTATATTAAAATACGTGGCATATTTTTTTTTAGTTCTGGCCCGCGCCAGCGGCAAAGGGAGTCTATGGGTCCTGTATGGCCGGTCCACGTTTCGGCCGCTTGGCCCTCCCAAAAACGCGCCACTTCGACGGACGTGCGGGTTCGGCCAATGGGCGAACCTTTCCCGTTTTTCCCTTCCCGCCCCCTGCCGCGCTAGCGTCATCCCCTCTCCGACAGGTTGGTGCCGCCGAAGACCCGACGCCAGCGGCAAAGGGAATCTATGGGTCCTGTACGGCCGGTCCACGTTTCGGCCGCTTGGCCCTCCCAAAAATGCGCTACTTTGACGGACGTGCGGGCTCGGCCAATGAGTGAACCTTTCCCGTTTTTCCCTTCCCGCCCCCTGCCGCGCTGGCGCCATCCCCGCTCCGACAGGTTGGTGGCGCCGAAGGCCCGACGCCAGCGGCAAAGGGAATCTGTGGGTCCTGTACGGCCGGTCCACGTTTCGGCCGCTTGGCCCTCCCAAAAATGCGCCACTTTGACGGACGTGCGGGCTCGGCCAATGCGTGAACCTTTCCCGTTTTTCCCTTCCCGCCCCCTGCCGCGCTGGCGCCATCCCCGCTCCGACAGGTTGGTGGCGCCGAAGGCCCGACGCCAGCGGCAAAGGGAATCTGTGGGTCCTGTACGGCCGGTCCACGTTTCATCCGCCTGGCCCCTCCCAAAATCGCGCCACTTCGACAGACACGTGGGCTGTACGGCCCTCGCCCGCCTGCGTACGGGCCGTACGGTTCACGACCCTACCCCCGGGCGCCACACTGTGGATGGAGCCCGCGCTGCGAGCGGAGAAGGGCCTTCTTTGGGGGGCCGCTGCACGGCCGCTGTGCGCGGCGGCAAGACGCCGGCGGGGCGGGCGGGGATCCGCTCCGCACCCGGCCGGCCCGCCTGCCGATTTTTAAGGGGGCCGGCCCGGCCGCGGCGAGCGTCGGAACGCCGCCGTGCATACCTGGGCATTGGGGCTGTACGGAAATGGAAGGTCTCATTCCGCCCGCCTGCCCTGGAAATTTTGGTTTTGGCCCTAGGGGGGTTTAGGGTTTGCTGTCCATAAGGGAGTAATGCATGACATTCGTGCAACGTGTGTATTTAACATGGTAACTGTATAGGTTAGAATTTGCTGTTCATAAGGGAGTAATGCTTGACATTCGTGTAACATATGTGTATTATCGGTGTTTAACATAAACTCGAGTACCGGTGGGACCAGTGGCTTCTCCAGTGAAGTTCATGCCGGGCAAGACTGCTCTTTTCCCGTTTAGTGAAAATGGGGAAAAAAGGTTCCAACAGGCTGGATTGGAACCCCGGTTGCTGGGGCCACAAGCCGGGGCACAGACCACTAGACTATCAGAACCATAACAATAAAACGGCTCATAGTGATTATATCCTCGACTTTCCACATATTGAAAAAAAATCTAAAATGTTGTCAGCCCCGGCCAGGATACAATCCTGGTTCTCCTGCATGACAAGTGGTAGCACTACCCCCTCCACTACGGTGGTCATGTGACACAACGGCCCACTTCCTTCTCATGTCTTTAACCGTCTCCATATAAAATGTGAAAAGAATAGTCACGTCCAGGGATTCGAACCCGGGTCTCCCGCAAGTCAAGCGGGAGCATTGACCACTGGACTACAGGGGCCACACCTGGTAACGGGCCGTGTCCTTGTGATGTGTCCGACCGATGCGAGATGCTTCCTCGGCTGGAAACTTGTTTACCTGTCCGGCCACTTCCGTTACTGTGGACTATAACGCCAGAGAGCAGCGGACCGGAGGTGTTTAGACCCACAGACCAAGGAGCAGAGCGGACGGTAATTTTCCACCTAAGACACGAGGAGCAGAGCGCATGTAGTTTTTCACCAATTAAAAGGTCGTTCAGAGCCGACTTGGTTTTCCCCCGAGTGAACAAGGAGCAGAGCGGACTTTCCTCCCCCACCCTCCTTTCACTTTTTTGAACGGTAAGTTGTTTTTAATGTAACTTAGAAGCACATATTTCCGAAAATAACCGTCTGAAAGTATGGTTAACTTGAGTGTGAAGCTCTTATCAGTCGTTGTCCTTTTCACTTTCACGGTAATTCTATGTTATATGCTGTGTAATAACCCGTGTAGTAGCCTGTGTTGTTTTTGTTACATTGTTTATACCACCTCGTGGCATGGTCTCAGATGCGCCGCCCCTCCTCCACATATTCACGGTGGGTGGCCCACGTGCAGCGGATCTATCTACCCAGGAACGCAGCAGCACAATGCCGCGATTCCCTGGAGCAGCCCCTGCCTTGGTTCTCCAGAACCACCGCTCCGGGTCCATTGGCCCCAGTGGTTCTGGAGAAAGCAGAGGCTGCTCCGAGGAAGTGGATGCGGGGCAAATGTGCTCTTTTCCTGGGAAAGAGAAGCTGCACCCCCCCCCCCCCGGTTCTCTGGAATTCCATGTGCTCTTCAGCCCTCCTCCATGCGGGGAAAGAGAGCTCTTATGCGGGGTGGATATGCTGAATGTCTCCCCTGTTTCTCCAGAAACCTCTTGGTCCTGGAGAAAGCAGGGGCTGCGCCAATGTATGACCAGTGAATTACTCCACACTGGTATTAACAAATCTCATCCTATCTTTCAGAGTCATATATCAAGATGACACCGCCCAAGTCCAATCTCTGCTGCCCATTGTGTCACTCCGTATTCAAGTATTTGGGCAAACACTTGTGACGTGCTCATGGGTTACAGAACCACGATGAGTGCAAAATACTGATAAATTTAGCCAATGGCAGGATTAATATATGATCCATGCCATGTCCATTTGATGGCTGTGACTATTTAAGTTCTAGGCTGGACAGGCATTTTGAACTAGCACATCCTGAGGTGGAGCAGGAGAGGATTTCCCGAGCCATCAATACTTTGAATTACCAAGCCACCATCCAGCGCCTCAAAGCTCTCAGGGAGACCAACCCGGACCCTCCCATGATCTCATGTCTTGACATCGGGACGGAGCAAGAAATGGAGCATGTAGAACTGGTTCTCCCGAAAGCGGAAGTTGTTCCTGAGGATCCATCCTCCTGCACCTCCTGCAGTGAACTTATTTCAAAGAACGTGAAGCTGACCAACGAGCTGGGTGACCTTCGTAAAAAACTGCGGTTCCAGCACAGATGGGCCAAAAGGGCAAGGAGAGCAATAAATCGATTGCAGGAGGTATTTAAAAATGTGTATTTTATTCAATTACTTAACTGAGTTTGGGATTCACAGATGTACCCAGATGTCCTTCATGTCTCTGGGTCTCCCTGGTTCCTCCAGACAACAGTGGGTCTGTAGGAACCATGAAGAACCAGAGACCTGAATGACATTTTAGTACATCTGTACCCAGATGCCCCTTCTCTCTATGTCTTTTCGAATGCTAATCTTTAACTTTAAACCTTTAACAGGCACTGGAAAAGTCCCCCTCAGGCCCTGTGGAACCGATAGACCTGGGTGCACTGGGGGATGAAGGACAGCATGGTTCCTCTTCGGATGAAGAAGCCAGGCCCACCAAACCAAAACCCAACCCGGCCAAACGCACCTCTTTGTCAGTGCTGCAACAGTATCCCAAATTCCCCCCCAGCATCTGTAAGTGATGTCACTGTTTGCTGATTTTTATCTATTTTTATAAATCATCTAAGTAATTTTTGAAATTTCTTTTTTTTTTTATTCAGTGCAATACATCGAGGATTACTGGGTGCACTTGAAGAGCTGCACTGGTCAGAAGAAGCACCTAGAAAACCAGAAATCCAAGTTAGGGCGCATAATGAACTTCCTCACATTCATGACAGAAGGGAGGACAATCTTGAAAAATTGGATGTTTCTCCCGAACATTAAGAGAATAAACCAGTAAGCATCTCTCTAATGTATTTTAGCTAATATAAAATATCACCATGTGAAATGATAGCAATTCCTTTCTCTTCTGAGCAGGTGGCCGGAATTTCTTCTAAATGAGGGATTAGTAGAGACAACTGTGAGGGCCTACCTGGTCAACTTGTCACAGTTCCTGGCTTTTTTTAGGCACACCCCTCCCTCCGCATCCAGGGTCCCTAAAACGGCCGTGTTCTTGGTGATTTGAGCCGTGTCGTCTTGCATTAGTAAGCTGAGGACACCCGTCGTCATCCGACAGATCCGCATCAAGAAAAGAAAGATGAGCAAGGCAATCCCAAGAGAGCATCTACATCTGTGCAGTGTCCTTGCAAGAGCCAGGATCCCCGAAATTCTTGGTGAGACTTATGTAAAATTGTACTATATTTAACGATTTACCTGACTTACTGAGATCCAGCAGCGTCTGTGCCTGCTCCTGATTGTCCTAACCCTACAATTAATTTATTTTTTAGATGAACTCTCAAAGGATCCCAAGCCGCAGACCCGCAGAACCTTCTTTGGGTACCTCAGTGTCTACATCGCCAGCCTGTATGGTCACCGAACAGGTGTGTTAAAGAACATGACAGTGGCAGAGGTAGACGAGGCCCAAATGGAAGCCAAACCAGGGGATGCTGGCTTTGTCATTAATGTCAGTGTACTGATATAGAAGTTATAAATCCTTTATATATCGTGTCATATGTCCATTAAGATAACCTCCCCTTTGCACTACAGGTGAAGGAGCACAAAACAAATCGTGCCTTTGGGCCGGCACAACTCTATCTAACATTGGAAGAGTTTTCATGGTTGGAGCAGTGGATCATCATCAGGGGGAAAATCAACCCTTCCTCAGACCTGGTGTTTTTCACAGAGAACAACACGAGAGTCGAAAAACTCATTGGGCTGATGCAGACTGCCTGGGCAGACATGGGTTTGCCTGGAATCCCTTCCTTCACAGATTTTAGAACATCCATAGTGACATATGTAAGTAATGATATCACATTCCTATTTAATAAAGTGAAAATCAAAACAAAATGTTGAACAAATTCTTTATTTTTACAGAAACGTTCTGTCTCCAGCCTCCTGTGCAAAAGTCTCAAAAACAATGTGCCATGACACCCGGACTGCTGAGAAATATTATGCCCTCCACCTCACAGCCCCTCAGCTAGCTGAAATCAGAGATGATTTTGAGCTAGCCATCAAGCCTTCCCACTTAATGTCATCGGTCACGGATGAATGTCCTCTCCTGACCTTGTCAGACTCCTCCAGCGAATTGGAGGAACAGGGGAACAGATCTCCAAAGCAGGAACAGGGGAACGGATCTCCAAAGTAGGTTTGTCTTATGTTATTTGCAGTAAGTGTCTGCCATACACAAATATTCACATGTAATAAATGAGGGTGTTTTTATATTTAAGGAAATCCAACAGGAGGGGGAGCTAGAGGCTGCTTCGTCCATCCTGCCTGATGCATCCAGCCAGGAGAGGGAGTCCAGCTCCAGGTCTTCCTCCAGCCAGTCCACCGAATCCCAGTCATCTCCTCCATCTGACCAGGACCCATCATTCACCCTGCCCAAAAAGGCCAAAAAGAGAAAGAGTGTCTCTCCACTTCTCGCATACAGACTAAGAAAACGCTGCATTTTAACTAAAACTCCAGCGAGACCTGTTGTCAGACGACCACGTAGGATAATCAAAAAAGCTAACAAGTAATGTAAATAGTGTAAAAAAATCCATTTGCATTCTACATTTTTGTATTTATTTTCGTATTGTTTGCTGTGTTTGCACCTTAAGTTTTCTGAATTTATCTTGATATTGTTTGCTGTGTTTGCACCTTAAGTTTTCTGTATTTATCTTGATATTGTTTGCACCTTAAGTATTTATTTTAATTTTGTTTGCTGTGTCTTTAATAAATATAAACCTTTTTTAAGACATTTCTCCATTCATTATATTAGTTGTATTATTATATTATCAGTATAACATAAAATAATATATAACTTGTCATTAGTGCATTAAGTGCAATGCAAATATAGCACTTAATGCACTGACGGCAAGGTACACATTGGTTCCATCAATGTTGCCATTAAAAAGGGGAAATAAAATACAACTGAGGGTTGGTTTGAACCCCGCTGCTCTAGGTGGTGGGCGGGATTGCTATCCACTCGGCTACACCCTTTAGGCTGTATATAAATGAGACACATGTTCACTATGAACGTTAATATCGCCATGGTAATCATTAAATGGTTATGTGCTCAGCCACACCCCTTGGCCTGCTATTGGTTGCTTAATAATTATTCCTATGTCATCAGTGACGTCATTGACCATTGGAAAAATCAGCCAAGGCTGGTTTTGAACCCTGCGTCTTTGGGTGGGAGGCAATCTTGCTATCCACTCGGCTACACCCCTTAGGGCTACACCCCTTAGGCCCTATATATAGAGGGCTCATGATCCATATATCCTTATGTATTCCTCCCACATGTCATTGCTCCCGTCTGTCATATAGTTAAGGGTTGTACTCATCTGTCACGTGTTGCGGCCTAACCGGGTGTCACTGTGTATATGTATGTGTGTGTATGGTTAAGTTAAGGGTTGTACTCATCTGTCACATGTTGCGGCCTAACCGGGTGTCACTGTGTATATGTATGTGTGTGTATGGTTAAGTTAAGGGTTGTACTCATCTCTCACGTGTTGCGCCCTAACCGGGTGTCACTGTGTATATTTATGTGTGTGTATGGTTAAGTTAAGGGTTGTACTCATCTCTCACGTGTTGCGCCCTAACCGGGTGTCACTGTGTATATGTATGTGTGTGTATGGTTAAGTTAAGGTTTGTACTCATCTGTCACAAGTTGCACCCTAACCGGGTGTCACTGTGTATATATAAAGTGCTGTACCCATCTGTCACAAGTTGCACCCTAACCGGGTGTGTACCCATCACCATCTGTCATAAGTTAAGTCCCACCGTCTGTCATAATGATAAGTGCAACCATCTGTCAAATGTTAAATCCCACAGTTTGTCATTACGCCATCTGCTGGTGAAAAGGTGGGATTACAACCCTAATCACCCATTTTATGACGATCGGGAGTAATTAACTGAGTTCTTGAGTGAACTTTGCCCTCTTTGGGGGGCTGTCACGGGGGCATGGTGGGGCTATTATGTGAGCCACACCCTGTGACCCTGTGACCTTTGGTATGGCCCCCAGGATTTTTAAAAAAATCGCCAAAAAGTGCTCCCCTTTGTCAAAAAAAGGCCAGTCCCCTAAGTAATGCTAGGGATAACTGTAATAGTTATTTATCAAAGATTTTTGATACACAACACACTAATGATCCTTCTAACACAAATTTATAATCGTCACAATAACTCAAAATAATGGCAGCGTTTTTATTTATTTTATTAATTTTTTTGGTTCAGTCTCATTTCATTCCATGCTCATCTGATTCAGTATTATGGGTGTTATGTTACTGCTACCTCATAACTGCTGAAAGGGAGGAGGTACTTGGGGAGCCCGCAGTATTAAAAAGGTTATTGGAGACCAAAAGTAAACCTGTAAGCAGTGATGGGCAGTAGCGCCGCCACATGTAGCGAAGCTATTAGTTAAACTACATTTTCCAGTAGCTGCTTTATGAATCAAGTAACTTTCCTGTGGTGACGTTATTTTTTTGATCAAGTAGCGACGTAGCGTCCACAAACGCTACAAAATCCAGGACATAACTAAGAAATGAAACCAGGTTTGCTATTTTGAAACAACATTCAGAGTGAACAATCAATCTGAGTTGTTGGTTGGACATGTTCATGCGCGAGCTTCTACTTTGCCTCTCCTGTCTGTATCTATCGAAACATGCGCATGCGTAGAGGAATTTATGGCAAGCCGATTAGGCAAATTATCGTCCGTACAATAACGTGCAGTTCCAACCGGTATTTTACGCAAGCGCGCGTTTTTTACGTCACTGCGCGTTTCCAGCCAGAACGCGCGGTGACGTAAAAAACGCGCGCTCTCGTAAAATACGTGCGGTGGCGTTAATAACGTTTGGTGGCGTTTTTTGCATATTATATTATCAGGAGGTTGTCTTTTATGTGCTCAGCCACTAGATTTAAAGGTGTTTTACCCAATTAGAACACTGCAGCACCAGACACAACCAGGAGGTCCCTGATCGTTGGGGAAAGGCAGAAAGAAGATGCACCTTCCTTTCTGATCCTGTCTAAATCCTGCTTAGTTCAATAATAAAGTCTGATATCACACAAAACTCACTCTGCTTGTTCTCCCTACTTATGCCCTTGGTGCAGAAGATAAATGAAATCTTTAACAGAAATATTATTATTAATTCTGAAAATATTATCATGTGAATATAAATACAAAGCATTCAGAAAATGCAGCTTTATTAGGTGACCTGGTTTATTTTATTTAGCTTTTAATTTCTTTTCAACATTTAGTGAACAGAGTGAGAACACTACACAGTACCTTTAATTTGGTACTAATAACAGTAGTTTGTTTCATAGAGTACTGGGTACTGTACTAGGCAAATAACCTTTTTGTTTTAGTTCTAGCAGTAATTACTTCAGTTTGTATTTTATTATGCTTTTCATAAAGCAATGTCTACACTGTGTTAGGTCATTGGCTGATCTTTAATAAATGTTTTAACCAGTGTATCAGACTAATTTTCAATTGATCTGACATTAGGTTGGTACAACGTTAAGTAGCTTCTGATGTAGTTAAGCTACTTTAAACACATTTGTGTAACTTAGCTTGCTATATTTCTATAGGTGGTAGCTTTTGTGTAGTGAAGCTTAAGTTATTGTTGAGTAACTGATAGCTTAGCTCACTACACTGGACAAGTAGCTTGCCCAACACTACCTGTAAGTATCTATTGAGACACCTGCTTGTTGTATTTCTTGGCTGATTTTTGCATTTGTGATTTGAAAGCCTAAAAATAGTTTAAAGGCAGGAGAAGATCACATGACCATGCCATCAGCACATGTGTTACAAAATTTCCAGTGAGTAAAAACTGTTGGAAAAGAGCATACAGTCTGTTGGGTTTAGTATTAAAATGTAGTGAGCCTCTGTAACACAGGTTAAATATATCAAAGTTCTTGAAGTGTTCACTTAAGACTTTAAAGATGTGTGTACAAATATAGTTCTATGTAATAATGCTGTTTAAACTATCAAGTTTCAAAACAGTTTTATTTCAGTTTTAAACTTATACAGACTTTATGTTGCCAAGTCTGTTTTTTTGCTGTGAGACATTCAGGAAAGTGTCTATTGTGAGTCAAGATCCTTCTGTTAGCTTACATCCAGACCAATCAGCGCACCTCACTCAAACTCATTCTCACTATTAAGTTTCACTCATTCTGTCATACATTGCATAATGATTTTCACTCATACCGACTTACGCTTTGTCTCTCTCACAAACACATAAAATTTAAGAAAAAATATAGAGAAAGGCATCATTCAGCAGGAATTTGAACAAATCACGATACTACAAGGAAGGATTAGCTTCTAACTGGTTAAAATTATTTCTGTCCCCTGCATTGATTGGTCTGTTTTTCTGCTAACAAAGGGTTTGGACTCAACAATTAATCACACCTTATGTTTGTCTGTCACCTGGAAATTCTTTAGGTTAAATTGACCTTTGATGGATGTTTGTCAAGAGATATGTAATGATCCTGGCACTGGAGCTAATCCGTTTCTCTTTTTACTCACCTGCTCAGTCTCCACCTCTCTGCAATTAACCCTTACTGGCTCCACCTGTCTCCAGCTGCATAAAAGCCCCGTCAATTTCAGTCTCCAGTGCCAGAACGTCTTTAGCCATTCGCTGAGCACCTTCCAGCCTGTTGTTGAATCAAGCCTGTCTGTTGCCCGACATGATCTGCCTTAGGTTTTCCTGAGCCTGCCGAAGCCCTCTCTGATCCTGTCTGTCCGATGCCTGTCTGTTTAGAAACCCTCCCCCTGGACTGTTTCCCCGTGCGCCGAACATGGACCGAACCTGAACCCGACCTTGGATATCCCTGCTGTACTGCCGTTGGATCTTTGGTCTGAGAGTGCTCTGTTAGGAACATACAGGATAATAAGAGCTCTGATATATGATGGAGCTTGATCATTAAGGGCTTTATACGTGAGAAGGAGAATTTTAAATTATATTCTTGACTTAACAGGAAGCCAATGAAGGGAAGCTAAAATTGGAGAAATATGATCCCGCTTGTTGATTTTCATCAGAACTCTTGCTGCAGCATTTTGGATCAGCTGAAGGCTTTGAACTGCATTTTGTGGACTTCCTGATAGTAAAGACTTACAATAGTCCAGCCTTGAAGTAACTAATGCATGGACCAGTTTTTCAGCATCACTCCTGGACAGAATGTTTCTAATTTTGGCGATATTTCGGAGGTGAAAAATGGAAACTCTGGAAACCTGTTTAATATGGGATTTAAATGACATGTCTTGGTCAAAAATAACACCAAGATTTTTTACTTTATTACCAGAGGCCAAGTTAATGCCACCCAGATTAAGTGATTGGTTAAGAAGTTTATTTTTTGAGGACTCTGGCCCAAAGATTACAACTTCGGTCTTGTCAGAATTTAGATGCAGGAAATTTAAAGTCATCCAGCTTTTGATGTCATCAAGACATGACTGCAGTCGAAGTAACTGCTTGGATTCATCAGGATTTATGGATAAATATAGCTGAGTATCATCAGCATAACAGTGGAAATTAATCCCATGCTGTCTGATAATTATGCCGATTTTAAGCATATATGTAGTAAATAGTCAAATTCAAAGTCTTTTGAATTTGAATTAGAGGTTCTTATCTACAAGGTGATGCTTTAACAAAGGATAGGCTCACAGTTCAAAAACGACCCTCAGTTGTCATTAACAGTCCAAACTGCTGATTTTCCAATGTATAAGCATTCTATAAGCACTTTTTCCACATATTCTTGATCAACAGTCCATAGGTGTCAATGATCTAGAGGAGTGGTCTGTGGAACAGGCCATGAATTGTCTATGGGGACACTTCATAGTTCTTGGTAACATGCCAATGCTGTAGATTCATGCTTGTAGCAGTTTATACATACATACATACATACATACATACATACATACATACATACATACATACATACAAGGTGGTTGCCAGTAGTATGGGAGTAGCAATGGAATCCAGGGGATTAATCCTAATCCAGGATTGACAGGTAACAACTGTGGTGGTGGCTGAATACTGTAGCAGGAAGGGACATCAAGCTGATCATAGGTCATACACGTTGGTGGGCGTCTCTCCCTTGGTGTCAACTGGTATGTTGGCTCCTCAGGTTCGGCAGCAGTATTTGATGAAGGAGGGGCATTTGGTGAGAGATCATCAGGCAGATTCACAGCAGGTATGTTTTCTTCCTAATCCGGCATATTTTGTGTTGAGCTCCCCCTGCTGCTCTCCAACAAAGGAATGCACTGGTGGTGTAGCAGGGACTGAAACACTCAGTTTTACAGGTGGAGGCCTGTATTCAGGCTCCATATCTGGTTGAGCACTCCTTTTCTTTTGATTCTGCCGGAAATGGGGGGGCTTGAAGTGGCTTATAATGAAAGTCATAGTCATCTCCACTAGCGTCATCAGACTCTTGTGGCTCAGATGCATGCTGGTGCCTCCCTTTCTGCTTACCTTTGACATCTTTAGTTACTTCTGGCTACGTCTCTAAAGGTAAGTGGTCACAGGACATAAGCAAGTTTCTGTGCAGGATCCTGGAACGTCCCTTACCCTTTTCTGAACTCCCGTCATAAATCGGCATGTCAGGTCCCATTTGTCTTACCACTGTGTGAACTGTGTCCTCCCAATAGTTACATAGTTTCCCTGGGCCTCCTCTTGATGTCAGGTTTTTGATCAGGACGCATTCACTAGACTGTAGCACTCAACTCCTGATGTTTGTGTCATAGTGCCTTTTACTCCTTTGAGCAGCCTTTTGAGCGTGCTCATTTGCAATAGCATATGCTTCTTCCATTCCTTGTTTCCATTTCTCCACGTACTCTCACTGGTTGCTGAAAATTGAGTCTGCATACAAGCCAAAAAGCATGTCAACTGGAAGCCTTGGTGATCTACCAAACAAAAGGTAAAATTGTGAATAACCTGTCACTTCACAACGGGTACAGTTGTAGGCGTACGCCAGTTTGTTCAGAGACTCCTTCCTGTTTGATTTCTGTGTCTCAGTCAGTGTCTTAAGCATTTGCAACAATGTCCTGTTTATTCGCTCCACTTTACCATTTCCCATGGGGTGACAGGGTGTCGTCCTGGACCGGCCATGTCACTGAGTTTTTTTTTTAACTGAGAGAACAGCTGGTTTTCAAACTCTCCCCCTTGATCATGGTGGATACGGGAGGCAAACCCAAACTTTAGGACAAAGTCATTGAAGATGAGATTTGCAGCAGTTTTTCCTGACTTTGATGTGGTGGCATAAGCTTGTGCAAAACGTGAAATGATCAACAACAACAAGGATGTACTCATATCCACCTTTGCATCTGTCAAGATGGAGAAAATCAATACAATCCAGTTCAAAGGGCTGTGTTGCCACAATATTAGTCAGAGGAGCTCATGTTTCATGGCATGGCTTATTCTGCTTGAGTCAAGTACAGGCTTTAGTCACATAATGTTCAATGTCAGAATGCATATTCAGCCAAAAGAAGCGATCACGTACCAGAGAAATTGTGAGGTCTACACCTTGATGTCCCATGTTATTGTGCAGTTCTTCAAGCACTGTTTATTTCTATTGTTCTGGTAGGACCAACTGCTTGCGAGAAATTGTGGCCCGGTATAAAATACCATCTACTGTCAGTTTGTCCCATCCTCTAAAAAGGCATCTTATCTTTGGGCTTTCAGTTCCCGTAGTGGCAGTTTCAAATCTGTCTGTTTACAATCAAGCATGGGACGGATGACAGGGTCAGACATTTGCTCCCTTCTTAACTGATCCTTTGGTATGGGGTTGATTGATGCAGTGGCTTTATCATCTTTAACTGAAACTGACATAGATACAGCTGAAAGTGACCAATTTACATTACCCTCTTTCTGTACCTCAACTGCCTGGATCATGGCAGTGATAGCACCAGCTGGCAGGTCCTTACAACATTCGCTTATCATTGACTCTACATCCAGCGGCATCCTCGACAAGGCATCTGCATCACCGTTCGCTCTTCCTGATCTGTACTTTATTGTAAAGTGAAAATCAGCCAGCTCTGCAACCCATCTGGATGCATTTAGTTTTGCTGTAGACAAGATGTAGGTTAGTGGGTTGTTGTCGCTATACACAGTAAAGGTTGGTGCGTAACACAAGTATTCGCAAAACTTCTCTGTTATTGCCCATTTCAGTGCTAGAAATTCTAGCTTGCTTTTATGGTAGTGATAATTCTTCTCCGCTGCTGTTAAGGTGCGAGAGCCATAAGCAAGTTTGCCATCTTGTTGTTGATATAAAACTGCTCCCAAGCCTTGGTGTGATGTATCAGTGTGTACAACGAATGGTTGAATAAAATCAGAGAAACCTAACACTGGTGCGTGAAGCAAACAATCAATTAGCTGTTCCAGTGCCTGTTGGTGCTCATCGATTAATGTGATTGGCTTAGTTGAGGGCACGACATGACTTACTCCCTTACTTTTAGTTTTCTTTGGGTTGTTACAAACTTCATCTGGATCTGCTTTAAGGAGGTCATACAGACTGCTGGCCTTTCTGGAAAAATCTTTGATGTGCTCTCTATAATAGGTGAGTAGACCGAGCAAATTTCCTGAGCTGGCCCACCGTTTTTAGTCTGTCTTTCAAAGTCCTTACTGCTTCAATATCTGCTAGATCTACCAACTGGCGATGTGACTTTGTGAGGATGGACAAATTGAACTGTGGGGGGCAAATATTGGGTGTTTTTCTCGCTGCAGTGCTGCTGTTCACTATCACTGTTATTTTTTGTTTTTGGCATGCTCTGGAACAATACAGTGCCTTTTTACAGAATAAGCATTGTTTCAGTGTCTCTAGGGAACCTCCTTTGCCAAAACGTACACATTTCGCTGGGTATGGTTAACACTCGTCGCGCAGGGGTAACCACTTCCCGTTTAAAGGGGCTTCTCTCACTAGTCTCATTTCTCTGGTTTTACACCCTGCCTGGAAATGTTCTCCAGTCCCACATCTGTAGCAATGCATGCAACACTCATCTACTCCAGTCTGTTGGCAACCAAAACACTTCCTTGGAGTGTATGCAGGGTGGTTAGGGTGTAGGTGAGGTGCATACTGAGGTACAGGTGCTTGGGGCTGGCTGTAGTTGTCATAATACTACTGTTGTGGTGGTACAGGTGGCTGTGGATCCCTAACTGGAAATCTGGCTAATGGTTGGGCACAGGAATGTGGCCTTTTAGAGACGCAACACCTCTTTCAAGTTCTGCTAATTCTGTCAACAGTTCACGGGATACCTTCACTTTCGCTTCCTGCACATGGCTCTTTGCAGGGGGCTTTTGCTGTGACTGGACAACACATGCACTTGTAACTGGGTGTGGGGCACTAAACCTCTTTTTGTTCCTTCTTTCTGTTTCATTAGCACAGGCAATATTTAACTTCTCAAGTAAAAGCTCATCTGAAGTCTCAGTGTATATCAAGAGGGGCTGCATATCTATCCTAATACTGTCATTCTAGAGACCAGTAAGTATGGTATGTAAACACATACACTGGACTAGAGCTGGCTCATACTTAAGCCCTGATTCTGATTCTTGGGATGCAAACAGTACTTTTTGCCTTAGATCCAAAACTCTCATGAGAAAGCTTTGAGAGGTCTTTTTGCTATACTGTGCTTCAGAAGATAGCTGCTTATAAAGCTCTGTGGCACTCTTCTCTTGGAAGTGGGACCGCAAAATGCGTCTGAGTGTGGGAAGTGTTAGCTGAAGTTTTCCCTCTAAGTAGCTGTGCAAATTAGATCATACAAGCGTTTATCTGGTCCTTCACTAAATTGTGTCCCCTGCGTAACGCTGCGCCTCTTAGTTTCCATTCCGTTTCTTTCCTTCCTTTTTTTCTACGTTTTCATCTCCAAGAGATTTTTTATCTCTCAGACACCAAACTTGTGATGTTCCTATATGACTTACTATGCTGATTCACACTGAGCCGGTGTACTTTTAGGTTATAAATGTTCCTTTGCTCCTCACTTCCACCTGCTCACTGTTTAACAAAAAGTCACACACACACACACACACACACACACACACACACACACACACACACACACTATTTCTGGCCAAGCTTCACTCTGTACGTACCTTGTAGTATGCCCGTGCAGTATGCCCTGCGTAGTTGGAAACCTTCCTCGGCGCACGGAGCGGAAGCTTTTGGCCACACACAGGGCGTGAGAGCCAAAATAAAAATGACAAGCATAAACCAGGCTAAACGTTTCTGTTGAGACTGTTATTTTTTTTAGCCTTTAAAATGTTTAGGAGTCAATAATGACCGTGGATGTTACCTGTTGTTGAGGAAAATATCTCAGTCAGGCAGTCAGGTATGTCTCTTCTCTGTTGCCGGGTAAGATAACATGCAGCTTTAGTTTTATTGCAGGAGGGGGTAGGTCAGAAAATGACAGTTCCTCTGTTCGAACAGATTCCCCCTCCTTCTGAAAAAAACATGGGAGGGGACTTGGCCTTTTAAAATGCGTTCAGACTTGTGAAAAAGCCGACAGAATCCTGCATTGCCATGAGAGCAGCTTATAATGAATACTCCAAATTGTAATGTAATACTCTGTCTCCATATTTAATTCCTAATAAATCAAATATGCATATTGCAATGTTTTACCTCTGATCAACGTATTCCTCATTTACTGCCAAATCTGGAACCGGGGTAAGATGGGCCTTCAAAGATATGCAGCAGCAGGCCGGTACTTATATCTAACACTGTATACGTCCTAACTAGGGCTCTTATAAACAGTTCTTTTAATAAATGATTATTCTAATGATTATTCAGACAATTAATTGTGTAATCGATAAAAATTTACACATTCTGCTGATTCTTAACATAATTACTAAAGCTTATTGTATGAGTAATAGAAATGAAAAAAACTGCTAATCGGTGAATACTTCACTCTGAAACTAAAAAAGTTCTTGGATCAAAATGTTAAAAGTTCAGCCTTTTCTGGTTGACTTAACAGTGCAGATGCCTCTGTAGTCAAAATAGTCACAGAAAGTATTAAGTTCCACCTGTACATTACATTTTTTTTCTTTTTTAGATTAGAATAGATTTTATTCTATTTATATAAAACAGATTCTTCTAGTGTACTGCAGGGGCAAAGTTAAACTTATTGTTTAGTTTATGAATGATAATATGATGATAATGACACATTTATCAAGAAAGGTAAACATCTAGCTTAAATTAATGCATGATAAATACTACCTTTTTTTCATATCATTCTGACCAAGTTTTAACTTGGAAATAGCTGTACCCTAACCTGACCCTAGCCAGATTGATATCGCTCCGCCTAGCACCGCCTACCTTCACTTACATCCATCTGGGATCCCTCCCATAGAGAGTGATTTCTCCAACCAATTTTATTGTCCAGCCAATCAGGACGCAGGGCTGGAGTTTCATAGATGTGTTGTAGTGGAGAAGCGACCGTGAGACTGATTCAGACAATGGCGGATCGCATCAGGGAAGCAAGCATTAATCCAATCTACCTAATATTGTTTCATTAAAAGAACATCAGAGAACGGCTCTGAAGGCTTTTATTGGTGGAAACGATGTTTTCGCCCTTCTCCAGACCAGATTTGGCAAGTTTTGTTTTCCGGGGCGCGCCCGTGGCGGAGGCGCGCTCGTGGCTGAGCGGTTAGCGCGAACCATATTAGGAGGCCTTTAGTCCTCGACGCAGTCGGCCCGGGATCGACTTGGACCTGCAGCGCTTTGCCGCCTGTCTTTTCCCCCCTCTTCCTGTCAGCTCACTGTCAATAAAACGCGTGCCATTAGAGCCGCAAACACATTTAAAAAAAAAAGTTTTGTTTTTTCCTGTGTTGCTCTCACAGCGTCACGGGTTGGCTTCGGTGTGAGTGGTTGAAATAGCACGCCGATAAAGATGACAGACAAGGGGCTTATCCAATCATATGCAAGGATTTTTGATAAGGCCCAGCCTTAAAAAAAAGCAATTCCTATGGATCAGTCCCAGATGGATGTGAGTGGAGCTAGGCGGAGCAAAATCCATATGGCTAGGGTCAGGTTAGCTGTACCGTCCCACAGTGGGGAGATTCAGATGACAGCAGATTTACAGACAATACTGATTAAAATGAAACACAGCCCAATTTAAAGTTAAGCCGTACAACAGAAGAAAAACAAAACAAACTGCAATTATTAATACATAACGCCTAGTCAAATAAAAATAAAAAAACAAGTTGATTTGCAGAGTAATGTAATATTTTAAACATATTTTGTTACACAAATTAACAAAAACTGCAAAGACTTCCACAGAACAGAACCAGACTTTCCTTTAAATATATCGCTCTGATAAGTCTCTGCAGGGTTTCACTGGAACCTGCTTACGCTGCAGTGAAAGAGCTCCACTATGTCATCTCCATCTTTAAACTAAAAACCAGATATTTTGATTTTGCCTGCCCCCCAATAGTTCATTTTATGGGACACAGGGTTTCCCCAGAATTTGGGCTAATCTTTGCAGTAGGTGTCTTGGTGTGTTGAGGGGTGTGTGCAGTTAACTGTGCCAGCGGGATTTTTACCAAAATATTGCTTTTTCACCATTAAAAACAGCAGAACAGTATAGTGTTGTACCAGACAAGTAAAAGATAGGTAACCAAAGTGAGAAGAACATGATTTTTAATTGTGATGGCAGAAGTATCCAGTCAGTAGCTTTTGGTTTTACGGTGTATAAACATCTATCCATTATATGGTGGATATAAAGGCTGCTGATTATCAGGCGGCTGCGAGCAGCAACAGAAAACCATGCAGGGTACAGGCCGGCCTGCAGCACAGTAACAATGCAGAGGTCGCTGTCAGCAATACCTGTTGGCTGGAAATCCGTAGAGCCAACATTGGCACTGCCGTCTGGCGTCACACAAACCACGCAGTCTGTTTGTACTAACACTTATCTTAACTTAGGTTAAATCAGTCGGTTTGGAAGTGGCTATTTTCTTGCTGAATAATGGCAGTAATTGTCTAAACTTCTTTTACTTAAACACAAAATTGTTGTATTTTGCTTGGAAATCAGTGGCAACCACAGAACAACACACCGTAAAAAATTTAATTACGCATTGTTCAAGTAATTACATGTTCACAATTGAATGGACAGGAAATAGGAATTATTATTAACAAATAGAAAAATCCACATCAAACTGATAGGTTGCATCTCAGTGATGTGTGAATATACAATAGTGAATATTCCGAATTAAAAATACCTAATTGCCACAGGTGTTTATTCAGCGCATGCGCTTGCTGGCCAACACACGGGTTTTCTTTTCCTCTCAGCATCGGAAGGGCTGGACAACGTGCTTCTCTCCGGTTGAAGTTTTCTCCACTTGACTAGCAGGATGGCCAAACTTTGAAAAGGTACGTGTGTAACAGGCTTTAAGCATGTATTCCTCATTGTGTCCTACTCAAGAAATTATTTAACATGTCTGTGTGCGTTTTTATCAATTTCAGATTTTGATTGACCAGGTGCTAGTTTTGCACGGACCGACCGAGGGGGGGGGGGTACAAGTTTTGCGCGGGGGGTGGGGGGGGGGGGGGGGGGGCGTATCCATGTGTTTTTTTCCCCTGCCATTCACTATATGCACGCGCGAAAGCAACAACAAAAAAACGCATGTTAACGTCAAACATGCAAGCATATCGAGTTAGGTTTTTTTTTTTTTTTTGGAATGTTGGCGAAGCGGTAGCGTCTGCGGGAAACCCTGAACCAGTGTGGTATTTCTGATTTCAGTTTGCACAATGATCATGCGTCATGCAATGTTCACAAGTTAAGTGCATTTAGTCCTGTCCCACGGTGCCTGTCTATCTGGCACTAGCCATATAATTTACCAGACCAGATAGAGCTCGGCATATGGCAGATTTGAATTCAGCACACCCAAATTGACAATGTATGATTGTTTGCTGACTTTGTCTCACAAATGCCTTTGGGTGTCACAATCCTGGATTTCAGTACCAGTGTATTAGTTGTGTTCAGAGAATTGGATTAATTACACTGGTCTCTTTTATAAGTACAATGTCACCTGGTTAGCTTTGGTGTGTTCACCTGCCATCGTGGGATTGGCAAATGTGATTAGTCATGCCATAGGCCCTGCTGTAATTTGCAAATTCACTTATTGGAGCTCACTGCTTTCTTTCTTTCTGATTACATGTTTCAGATAGGAATACCAAATCTCCAATGTTCTGCAAGTAATGCGTTTTTTCCTCAGACCAGGACAATCTTGTCAGACACCAGGAGCTTCACCACAGGAGACCCCACCACTGGCCTTGTGTTCATTCCAACTGTCCTTGTGTGTTTAAAACTCGAGGAGCCTTAAAGTCACACCTTTCAAGACATCATGACAAAGGTGCAGTTGTTCATGATCAGTCTAATTTCACCTTCAAATGTGAATGTTGTGATTTTCAGGAAATATGTTCTGAAAGGGACTTCTTTAAACACCTGGGAAATCATCTTAAAATTCAGGAAACCGTCCAGTGTCCCTTTTTAGGTTGTGACTTTAAAACAAATGCTTACAAAACATTCAGTTCACATAAAAGCAGAAAACACAAGCAGTATAGTACTAATGACCTTAGAACTGTGATTCAGCCGTTTGCTGTAACTGCAGCTAGAAGTATTGATATTGGTGCTGCTTCAACTTTAATTCAACAAAAATCGAGTCATGTGTTGGAGGAACATGCAGTAGAACATTTTGATGGTACAACAGTTGAGAACAAACTTGCAAGTCTTTTACTGTCTATGCAAACTGTCTTGCATGTCTCACGAAGTGCAGTTCAAACAATAATTGAGGGTCCCCGTGATTTATTGATTTGCTCCAAATCCAACGCATTTCAGGCAGTTTCAGAGGTTCTGGCAAAACACAACCTTTCATCAGAGAACACACTAGTTAAGGAGATAGTTGACTCTGTTTTTGCTTCCAATCCATTACTGTCAACAATTTCTGAAAAGGGCTGCCTATCTACTGACTACAGAAGAAACTTGTATTTTGCACAGCATTTTTCTTTGATTGAGGCAGTGGAATATCGATACACTCAAGATAGTAGAAACACGTTTGTTTATGTACCATTTACTTTGGTGCTTGAAAACTTGCTGAGACGCCCAGATTATTCAAGTGCATTAGTTCTGAGTCAAGAGCACTTGCCTGGTGTTTACAGGACCTTCCAGTATGGACAGTACTTTAGGCAGCGCAATATTTCCCTTGGTGAAGAGACAGAAATCAGTATAGCCCTTTATATTGATGAATTTGAACTGTGCAACCCGTTGGCAACATCACGCAAGGTCCACAAAGTAGTTGGGGTGTACTGGGTCATCCTAAACTTACCAGCGAAGTTCAAGGCAGGTTTGACATCCATTCAGTTGGGAGCTTTAGGAAAGAGTGTTGATGTCAAGAAGTTTGGTTATGAGAGTTTTTTAGACCCCCTTATAAAGGATCTTAAGCTGGTTGGTCAACATGGGGTCTTTGTGGAGAACTTGAAGACGACTGTTAATGTGAAGCTGTTTTGTGTCTGTGCAGATAATCTCAGAGCACATAGTTTAGCAGGATTCCAGGAAAGCTTTTTTGTGGATAAGTTCTGCCGTTTTTGCTTAGTGAGTCATAGAGATCAGGGGATTTTGTTTTGAGAACTGTTGAACAGCACAATAAGTTTGTAGACGAGCTTAAGCGAAATGCAACACTTAAGAATGTAAATGGTGTTAAACGTGAGTGTGTTTTGAGTAAGCATTTGTCTAACTTTCATCCTGTAACGGGTTTCCCCCCTGATGTCTTGCACGATGCTTTTGAAGGCATTGTTCCGCTCGAATTAGCATTGTGCCTTTCAGACTTAGTTTCTAAAGGCTTTTTCACTTTGGACCGACTTAACCACAGCATCAGATCATTCCCCTATAAATACACAGATGAAGTCAACAAGCCTAAGGTCATCGCTAAATTAGCCCTTTCAAATAAGTCTATTGGGGGAATGGGCATGAAAACTGGGCGCTGCTGCGGCTGCTACCTCTCATGGTTGGTTGGCTCGTCCCAGAGAGTGAACCGTCATGGGAAATATTAATGGACTTGAAAGAGATTGTTCAAATAGTTGTTTCTGACAAATTCACAGAAGAAACATTAAGTTATCTGGCATTTAAGTTATCAGATCATCGCTTACTACTTAAAGCCACGTTTCCTGATTTTGTCTTAAAACCAAGACATCACATAATTGAGCATTATCCACACCTCATACGCTGTTATGGTCCGTTAGTGGAACTATGGACCATGAGGTACGAATCAAAGCACAGAGTCTTTAAAACTGTCGCTCGGAATGTACAAAACACAAAGAATGTATTGCTTTCCTTGGCTGCAAAGCATCAGCAGTTAATGGCATACAATTTGGCTGGAGAAAGCCTCTTTAAGCCTGACTTATACATCGACAAAGTTGTAGCTGTTCATGTGGGAACTTTGGACAGTGCACAGAGATCTGCGGTGTTAAGAAAATTTCCACATGTTGACACGGTTTCTATTACTCGTAAACTCGAACTGTTTGAAACAGAATATTCTCAAGGCATGATTGTTACAGCTGGCCATTGCAATGGGCAACCAGAGTTTTTCAAAATTTTGAGCATCATTGTCCATGGTGGCAAAGTATTATTCCTGTCAAAGAAGCTTGTTGCCTGGTACTTTGAGCAATATAGGTCTTTTCAAGTAGAGGACAGTGTCTATGGTGAAATCATGGTTGTTGATGTCAATCAGTTGAATCATTTCTATCCTTTGGCAGCTTACCTTGTTGGGGGAAAGCTCTGGGTGACGCTGAGGACGCATTGCTAGACGAATCATGGTGAGTCTTGCGTAATTCCCAAACTAGTCTCATAAATTCCAATTCTATAAATGTGTTTGTATTGTGTAATGTATTGCACTGCTTCATAAAATAAAGGGAACACCTAAACAATGAAATGCAACTCCCAATCAATCATACTTCTGTGATACCAGCCTGTCCAGTTAAGAACCAATATGCATTGTGAATTGATTTTGCTTACTGTTTTCCTGTCTGGCAAAGTTTTTCGTCATATGTGCATTATGACACCTGAAGTCATGATGAGGTAGTGTCTCTCAATTTGCTCAGTGACTGCAACTCATCTGAGATGAGTTGCAGTCACTGAGCAAATTCAATGGGTGACAGACACTGCCTCGTGGTTAGTAAAGCGGTGTGAAACTGTCCAAAATACACATGTGACCAAATACTCAGCCAGAAAGGATGAAAAAACAGATGGTCTGAGACTCCACCTGGCAAATAACAATTTTTTGGGCGTATTTTAGTAATTGCCAGTACTTTCTGTCTATTGCTTGTTAAATATTACCAAAAGTAGGCAAATGGATTCACAATGAGTTGCTTTGTTACTGGACAGGCTGTTATCTGACATATAATTGTCTTGGGAGTTGCATTGTGTTGCTTTGGTGTGACCCTTATTTTTTCGAGCAGTGTATTTTCCTTAACCTAAATGTTTCCTGTTCCATAGGTACTGTTGCTTAGAGTTGCACTATCTGCTGATGAAGCAAGACGTGTCCAACTTCCAGAATTGCCAGAGTCTGTGGATGCGCTTGTGGATTTCCTTAAAGAAAAACTACAACTTCAGAGGGATTTCCAATTGCAATTTGAGGACCCTGAATTTCAAAATGCCCTTTGCAATTTGTCAGAGATATCAGAACTTCCACCTCAACGTGCAGTTCTACACATTAAGTGGAAAGGGCATTCAGCTTATAAAGATCACTTGGATCTATCGAAGTCCCGTAGATCCATCTCGTCACTCGACACTGCAAGTCTAAGCTCACCTGCAACTTCACCCAGCCCCTCAACCACCTCCACAAGAATTTTGCGCAGTGCGTCAGAGTGGCCCTCTCCATTCCCTATCCTTGCTCTGTCTCTGGATGTTTAGCTGAAGTTAAGAAAAGGCAATGAGGCATATGAGAAGACCAAGAAAAGCATTGATGTTACAAGAGACATTAAGACAGACATTCTTGACAAAATTGCCCATGCTGCCTTTGATATAAAAGCGTACTTTGAGCCTCACGAAGTAGAATCCATTGCAGTTGCTTTGATCACCAAATACCCACGCCTCAGAGATGTTGATGGCAACGGTTATGATGGCTGGCTTGGCAGTATCCGGAACAAGTTCAGCAACTTCAGAGCAAAACTGGGACTGGCAGGTTGCAGTGACGTTTTCCTCAACAGCAAAAGGAAGGCCAATGGAGAGACTGGACCATACACACTGATGAAGGCCAAGCGTGGGGAGATCAACCATTTTCCTGAACATCCAAATCAGCAGGATGATTCCTCACTTGAACAGCATAGAAAGCTCTTGGTGGAAGCATCAAAGACAGCCAAAATAGATGAGAAATTTGTAAGAGAAACGATGGAGATTACCTTTCCCTGAGGAGAAGGGAGATTGTTGATGACAAGCCAATGGTGGTAGAAGTGCAAGACAGATGGCCTGCTTTATTTTTCAAGGAGCAGGTAAGAATTTACAAATTTGATACTGCTGTAGACATCTGGTTACATTTCCATATGCTGAGAACCCGTTTGACCTGTTCCTTTTTGTGTATGTTGCTTTGTGTATTTGCCAGATTGATGCTGAGTTTTTTCGCATCACAAACAAGATGCTATTGAGGACCTTTAGAGCTGCAGTGGACAATTACACTCCCAAACTACTTCGTCTGTACTGTGCCCGAAATGCAGCCTTTGGAAAGGATATGGATGATGTCATGGCGAAGCTTGATGATGAGATATGTTGTGGTTGAAATTCTTAGCTTTTTGGAAGACTGCTCAAACCAGGCCAGGCTTTTTTTTATTTTAAACTGATCATATTAAAAACAATGGACATATTTTGCACTGCTTCAAAAACCTAAAAGGAACACCAAAGCAATGCAACTCCCAGGTCAGCCATACTCCTATGTCAGCTTGTCCAGCTAGAAAGAAACAATTGTTGTGAAAGAGTCTTTGTGCAAATTTAAGAGGCAATGGGTAGAAATTAGAGGTGCTAACAAAAAAACAGCCCACAGTTATTCTGTTGTGGTGGCCACAGATCGTTTCTCTTTCTTTCTGGCAGATGATTTTACCGAGAGGCGGTGTCGATCACTCACTGAATTTGCTCAGGTAGTGCTGCTCATCCAAGATGGCACATCGTGTGCTGTTGAACATCGAAATTGTCACATCCACCATTGGCGCCCTATGCTCTTCACAAATGTTGTAGGCAGCATTGCCTGTGGTATAAGCAAATTACTCCCCGGACCTCATGCCCTCTAAATGAAGTCTGTTTCTGATCATTTAGAGCAGAAACATTCACGGTAGTGGCCGGCAACACTCGTTTTGCGGGGCTCTGGCAGTATTCTTCCTGTGCCATATGTTGCAAGGAAGAAGATTGCAAACTTGCTGCTGGGTTGTAAACCATCCATGTCCTCAACGTCCCCTGGTGTGCTGTCACGTCCCCTGGTATCTCCTCCATACTCTGAACACTACTGATGGGTACCGCACACATTAATGAGCCATCTTGGATGAGTACCATTAGCTGAGCAAATTCAGTGGATGATCCACTGCCTCATGATACCATCAGGGATATGAAACAGTCAGGATGCACATGACCAAAAAAGATGATCTGTGGATGCCACAGAGGAATAACTATTTTTGGGGCATTATTTGGTTATTACTTCGAAATTCTATCCATTGCCTGTTATATTTGCACAACAGAAAGCAAAATTAATTCACATTGTGTTGCTTCCCAACTGGACAGGCTGATATCATAGATTGACTTGATCATGATTCACTTGAGTTTTATTGCTTTGTTTTTGGTGTCCCATTTATGTTTCTGGAACAGTGTAGTTGCTGGGGAAAATCTTTAATTAATATGGGAGTAGAAAAAAAATTAATGAGTAAAAATATTTTTACTATTAGAAAGTGTTTGAACCATAATCACTAAACAGTTTTTCCTGCTTTTTTGGCATAGACCTCTGACATCCTCAGGCACCGCAAAGATGCTGCTCTTCGAGGACTTCCAGTATTTCTCCGTGAGGACCCTAAGGAACTTTTCAAAGAATGCCTTGTAAGTAGTCATTAGCATCAAACAGGAACTACGCTTTTTCCAACAAATCATATAATGACTTACAGTGCCTTTTTTATACTGAGTATACTATACTCATGCACACTCAAACTGAAAGTATGCTGACACATGTAGGACAGAGTAATAGAATACAACAGAGAATAAAAATAGAGTATTAGTGTAAGATGAGGTAATGAATAGAAGAGGGGTGGGTGTCTTTGTTGATTCACCTGTGGCACCTCCCTGAAGGCAACAGTTCAAACATCTCAGTGTCATTGATCAGCTGGGGGGGGGGGAATGCATAGAAATTCAACATAAAACATGCAGTGGTATTGGGGAGGGTAGAGTGGCACAGACTGAATAAGTGAGTGTGTGTGTATGTGGTGGTACTGGCATTTCTCCTGGCATCCCCTCCATGCTCTGGACACTGCTGGTGGACACGACAAATTTTCTTGCCACACATTGATGTGTCATCTTTGAGAACCAATAACTGAGCAACCTCAGTGGATGATACTCTGCCTCATTTAACCTACATTGGAGGTAGGCTACAGGGGTGTGAATACACGTGACCAAAAATCAGATGGAAAGTATTTGGGTGGGGGTTGGAATGATCTGTGGATACCACCTGCAGACAAAAAACAAATATTTCTGGGGCGTAGTTTGGTTATTACCTATAATTGCTGCTCATTGGTTGTTAAATTTACAAAACTGCAGGCAAAATTAATTCACAATGAGTGCTTCCTTTCTGGTATGATTGACGGGGAGTTGCATTGCTTTGGGTTTGGTGTTCCCTTTATTTTTTGGAGCAGTGTATAATACTAGTGTTGTGTAGTGTCATGTAATGGGACCCAGCCCCATGAGTTTTGTCATGAGTAGATGGTACAAGAGGGGGCAGAGCAGATTTGCAAAGTCAATGTGAGTGTAAAAATCCTTTTTTTGTGCTTTTGTTTTCTGCAGGAGACCGATGCAGATGATGTGGCTCTCCAGGGCGTGGCTGTGGCCATTCTTTATGTTCTCAAAGACTGTGGTCTAGGGACATCTACGCGAGTGCAAAACATTGCCGTCATCCTCGAAGAGAGAGTTGTTTTGGAAGATATGCCAGATACTCCAACTGCTCTGGCATACCTTTTTGGCTTCCTTTATGCCATGAATATCTCCTACCCAAAGGCTCTGAAGTATACCTTCGATACTTTGCAAAATGTCTTCATGGAGATTGGTCCAAAATGCACACAGCGTGTATGATCTCTGAAAAACAAACTGGCACTGTAAGACTGACGATGAGGCTGTATTTTGAAATGCGTGTTGGTTACATCAAGTTCCAATGATGGCCCATGTTCTCACGGTGTTGGAATATGGCTGTTTCTGAGGGAAAAATGACATTTTATCAAATTTGCACTTGAAGAGTGAATACAAAGTTGTATTTTGAAGTGAATACCGACCAATGTTCTTATTTTACTCCAACATTGTTAGCGTATGGCTGTTTCAGAGAAAAATAAGTGTTTTTAAGGGTTTTATTTTGATCTCAAGGGCATTTTTATTTCAAGCTCAGTTTACGTACCAGACATGTTGAACATTATGGTATTTAGGTTGTGCACGCCCATGTTCTGAATCAGCCATTGTGTATGTAGCACCCCACTGCCCTGTCATGGAATAACTGGGACCCAAACGTAAATAAACTGGTGGGGTGCCTATTTTTTTGGGTTCTTTAATTTCTGGTAGATACCCTTCAGGTTTACCTAAATCAAATTAAAATGTATTCCTCTGATCACCACTCACTCGACTTATAAAGGAAATAACTTAAACAATTCCAGACAACCTGCTACAGAAAACAGTTCCGTTTAATGAAAACTCAAAAATAATATAAACATCAAATGCTCAGCCTTGACTCAGGTTACCCACTCTGTTAAATGGCACAAATAATATTATTAACCACATAGGCTTCTACTGCCTAAACTTAAATATCCCTCAAACCAATATAAAATAAAGTTTGAGCACTTTATCAACCCTTTTTTTTTTTTCAAAAACTAGTTCAACACTTTTTTTTAACACTGGAATCCAACTTTTTCTTCTTCACTAACAGTATTCCATTCTTTTACAAAGAATTACACATTACAAAACCTTACATGTGGGCCCACACTCACTCACTCACACTCACACACACACACACATTCGTGTAAAAGCACTCACAAAGTGAGGACCGGTAGTTCTGAGCTACTTAGAAAGATAACGTTTTTATTTTCTGTCACTAGGTGTCACAGACACACAATACACCACTTCAGATTTTGCAAAAGAATTAAATTACCAAAAAAGTTTTTTTACCATCAGTGTGAGGACCGAGGAATTCAACCAACTTTTTTGACATTTTAAGTAATTAAGAAGTAAATGTACTTAAGATTTGAAAACAAACATGTTTTTTTATGTTTTACTGATTAATGCACTGAAGAATAATCCAATGCTGTGCTAAAAATGAAAGCTTGAGGTTGTGTGGCTCTGATTTATTACCCCCTGATAAATTACCAATTTTAACAAAATAATCCATTGTACTTTGAATAATGTTTATTTTAGAAACAAAGCATTTTTTGTGGACATTAGCAGAGCCTAACAACTGTTGTTCCTAATCTGCAGCATGAATTCCTCTTGCACATTGCAGAATCCACATGCATGACTCTGATTGGATAATAGCTTGATGGGCCATCTGCAGGTTGTGAATGTTGCAAAGTTGAGGGTCAGGGAGGGGTCACTCAGTGGTTGCTGGCTCAGACTTAAGCCTGAGATGTTTTCTGTATATAGCGCCCCCTTGCCTATGTTACTGGCAAAACATCCAAAATCATGTAAAATAACCAAATATGGGACGCCCTGAGTTCTTATCATTAAAAGATGATAAAACTGTAGTCGTTGTTATCAGATTAGTTATGAGTTTCCTTATAAATGCCTTGTAAATATACCCGTTTTTTACCCAAGAAGAAATCTGTTAATGAAATAATGGATTGACACAGTAAATGTCTTTTTTCTTTTTACTTATGAAAATATATTTCAAATGAAATTACCCGGAATTTAGAAAAATGAAATATCTTACATTTGTAAATAAACCATAAACACACTCGAAGAAGTGGGCACAACTTAAAATAACTCAAATTACCTGTATATCAATGTACAGTCAATAAGGAATGTGTCTTAACTCAAAACCTTACAATTAAAGTTTCCCTTTAAAGTTCAAAAATCAAACCCTTGTTGTCCATCAGTCACTTTCAGGGCATTAACAAACAAACACAATAAGCAAAATCATCCAAGTCACTAGTAAATCCTAAGCTATGCCGGCTTTATAATAACTAAAATGACCCACAAGTACCCGTTGCAGGCCTGAACGTCGCTTGTGTGCGTGGAGGCCTGGAAACTTAAATACTGGCCGCTTCACTCAATGAGCAAACAAAATAAATTGACTCTGTACCTGACTCGTTGTGTTGGAAGGTGAAGAGTAGAGCGTTCATGTGCTCACAGCATGGACCTGTCGTGGCTCGTGGCTCCGCACGTGCCTCCTGCATGGACTCCCGCAGCACTGAATCCCCCGGTCCCCACCGTGTAGTCGATCTCGGTCGTCTTTTCCAAACGAAACCACAACTCTTCCGGTGTCCAAGACGATTCTCGCATCCAGATTCACAAAGAACAGCAGTCGTGTAGCTCACCAAAGTGTTAGCCAACCCTCCTCGCTGTCTTTTAACCCAGCGTGCTCTCGCGTGCGTCGCGTCAGTTTTCACAACAGTCCAGGTTGCGACTTCTTGAAACAACAGGGGAAAAGTGTCCCACCGCACATAACTAAAGTCCACTGCTTTTATAAATGTTCTGGCCGAACACTCGACTGCAGCTGCCTTTCCTTAGCTAGGAAAAGTCTTTGCTTAGCACATGCTAACTGGGAGGAGCAACTGAGCAGACTGTCTCCTTCACCCCCTCTGTCGAACTCTCTTCTTTTTCTTTCCCTTCCCATTACGTCACAGTTCAAGGATCAGTATCCTTAACCAATTACAAATTAGTAAAATAATTTGGCAATTATTAAATACGGAAATAAAATACAAATTTATACATAACAAAGGCATTTGACATAGGAATATTACTAGTGTTTGGAAATTGCTTTTTTTTATTTTTAACGTCACTTGAATTGAAATGAATGAACCCAAAATACAACACGGGCTACATGTAAAAACAGGCATGACTTTGCTCTCACTTTTATTCTAGGGGCATATTGTTTAGGATTCCTTTTTAGTTTTTCTGTATGATTATTTTTAATTTAGTTGTCATTGGTATAAACATATTTTTGTTTATATACAATAAACATGCTGTACTGCCCTAAAAAGCTCAATTTCATTAATTTATAGAAAAAGGTTAGTGTCATAATTTTAACCGAGGCTGTCATATCTTTCATCATAACAGCAATTCCTCTTTACACATTTTTTAAACAGCAAAGAAATCTACTGTCCAAAATGTTAAAACTCAGGAATCCAAAATTAAAGTTATTACTTTACAGGAAGAAAACAAGATACACTATGATTTCTATGATTTCTTAAATATCTGCCCATAATAAGCATTAATTGGTCCCCAAGGTAATTTTATATAGGACCTAAAGTGATACAGGCAAGATCTTTGAATGGAGTCATGAGGGAAAATCTGCCATTTTGTGAAACACTTGTTTTGCTTTCCTGCTGCAGGTGGGAGAGGTTTTGGCAGGAATGCATGGTACCATTTGTAGGGGAAGAGTTGATAAAGAGACTGGCTCATGCATGACGTTTTAACTATATCCTACAGCCTGCAGAATGGTCCATCACTGTGCTGCACTGACATACCAGAAATGGGAGTGTGTTTGACACTGTTGTTAAGGCTAGGAAGATCGGATCTGGATGTGCGTGGTATTGTTGTGAAGAGCCTGATTAGATGATTAAAACAAGTCCTCCCCCTTCTTCATAACTCATTTGCAAGTGCCAGAACTCAACCCTAAAATGATGATTGAGGCCTTTGAGGCTTTCTATTATGCATAGGCTGGAAGCAAAGACTCTCTTTCATCAAAAGCTTAAAAGCAATCTTTTTCTGGGGCTGAGTGGAGGGCAGCATGCAAACAATTGGAGTATGCACAGAAAGTTGAATAGGGGTTCCCTGAGTGTCCGAGAGAGACATTAGTCATCTAGTCTCTGAACCTGCTAGGACCAGGTTGGAGGCCCAGAAATGACCCACCCATAGTGTCACCAACCTATGGAAAGTGGCATAAGATTATTTTTTGGTAAAAAGTTCAATTTTGGCCCAGATTTGGTGAGGCTATGTGACTGAAGGAGGCCAATCTGACTGCTGATCTTTTGTGACCTTTGAGGTTTTTCCCTTTTTTGATGCACTTTTCAGTGGAGGATTTTGATTACTCTCACAGTGTAGCACCTCCTGGTAATGCGGAACACAACCCCGTTAGCGGCTTAGGACTGTCATGTAGCTAACCTGAAGTTTCTAAACCTAAGTAGCTGTAGGAAGGTTCCTGTGCTCCAATGATGCACCAGAAATGGGAGTGTGTTTGACCCGGCTGCTAGGGCTAGGAAGATCCGATCTGGATGTGTGTGTTACAGTTTTTAAAAGCCAATTAAAACGAGACCTCCCTTTTCTCTATAACCTGTTGTAAGTGCCAGAACTCAACCCTAACATGACGACTGACGCCTTTGAGACTTTCTATTAGGCATAGGCTGGAAGCAAATGCTCTCTTTTATCAAGAGGTTAAAAGTTATCATTTTCTGGGGCTGAGTGGGGGGCAGCAAGTGTACAATAGGAGCATGCACAAAAGGCTGAATAGGGGTTCCCTCAATGTCAGAGGGATACATTTGCCGTCTGGCCTTTGAACCTGGTAGGGCCCGGTTGGAGGCCCAGAAATTACCCACCCGTTCCCATAGTGCCACCAACCTGTAGCAAATGGCATTAGATCCCTTTTTGGTCAAAAGTTCAGTTTTGTCTAAGGTTTGGTGAGGCTTTTGTTACTGAAGGAGGGCAGTCTGACTGCTGACCTTTTGTGACCTTTCAGGTTTTTCCCTTTTCGAGGCACTTCTCAGTGGAGGATTTTGATTAATCTCACAGTGTAGTGTCTCCTAGTAATGCAGAATACAACCGCATTAGCCATTAAGGACTTTCATGTTGCTAACCCTAAGTAGCTGTAGGAAGGTCATCGAAAGTTGGGCTCTACCTACTTTGTAGAAGCTTTAAGGGGGAAGCTGCACAACAAATGCGGGCTACATTGGACAATGCGTCTCTGTGTCATGATGTGTCAAAGGTAAATTATTTGCCCATTTTTGCCCCTGCCACGCCCAGACAAAATGGTCCAGTGATACCAAACTCTCAGAATCCACTCAGGCTAATGCTCTGAACAGCATTTTTGAAAATCAGCCCTCTACGACAAACTCAACCAATTTTGTAACCCTAAATGATACAGGTAGGTTTGTAGGAGAACCAAAAGACACTTTGCTACTGAAGAGACACCTGAGAAAATTGTATATAATATAGAGCCACATAGATTTCCAAGCACATTCCAGGCTGCAAGAGAAACATGCCCTGCGAATTTGGGGTCTGTAACTGCTCCAGGGCTGAGGGACTGCTGTTTAAATGCTCACTAAAGTAATACTATTCAGTAACATGTCCAAAATGGAGTGTGTTTGTTCTTTTGAGGTTTTCTTGGCACTGTTGAAACAAGGCTAATCAGACCATCAAAACAACACCAACCATTTCCTAATTAGCCACTTCTATATCCCACAAGCAGCTATAATTTATCACCAAGGTAATTTTAATTAGACCATAAAAGGGCCCTTTAATACATTTGAATGTAGTCAAAAAGGAACTTAAGGCCTCTCAGAATGAGTGTGTTTAAATCCATTGCTTCACACTGCAGAGTCTGATCTGGACATGCTTGGTACCGTTAAAAGCCTAAATGATATGAAGAACAAAAACCCATGCATGACTTTGTCACTTCATTCTGCAAGATATAAATCTGGCACCAGAACATTAGACCTTAGGGCTCCACGGAGACCCCAAAAAGCAATTGTGCTGTGTGTGTGGGGGGGTGATGGACGTCGGAGGCCATCATTTGTTATGTGCCATCCTCTATGAGTCCTTAAATATCCTCCCATAATACGCATTAATTGGTCCCCAAGGCCGTTTAAAATGGGGCATAAACTGGTACCAGCAGGAACTTTGAATAGAGTCATTAGGGAAGATCCGCCATTTTGCGAAACACATTTTGCGAAAGGGGAAGAGCTAACCAAGAGACTGTTACATGCGTGATCTTGTAACTATATCCTACAGCTCGCACAATGGTACATCGCTGTGCTCAACTGCCACACCAGGAATGGGAGTGTGTTGGACCCTGCTGCTGGGGCTAGGAGGATCCGATCTGGATGTGCGTGTTACAGTTGTCAAAAGCCTGATTAGACGATTAAAACGAGACCTCCCCTTTCTCCATAACCTGTTGGCAAGTGCAAGAACTCAACCCTAACATGACGACTGAGGCCTTTCAGGCTTTCTGTTAGGCATAGGTTGGAAGCAAATACTCTCTTTCGTCAAAAGCTTAAAAGCTAACTTTTTCTGGGGCCGAGTGGAGGGCAGCAAGCGAACAATTGGAGCATGCACAGAAGGTTGAAAAGGGGTTCTCTCAATGTCAGATAGAGACATTTGCCATCTAGCCTCTGAACCTGCTAGGACCGGGTTGGAGGCCAAAAAAGGCCAACCCATAGCGTCACCAACCTATGGAAAGTGGCATTAAATAATTTTTTGGTCAAAAGTTCAGTTTCGGCCCAGATTTGGTGAGACTTTGTGACTGAAGGAGGCCAATCTTACTGCTGACCTTTTGTGACCTTTGAAGTTTTTCCCCTTATTAATGCACTTTTCAGTGGAGGATTTTGATTAATCTCACAGTGTAGTATCTCCTGGTACTGTAGAACACAACCCCGTTAGCGGCTAAGGACTGTCATGTAGCTAACCTGAAGTGGCTGTGGGAAGGTTCCTGTGCTCCACTGATACACTAGAAATGGGAGTGTGTTTGACCCAGCTGCTATGGCCAGGAAGCTCTGATCTGGATGTGCTTCTTATAGTTGTGAAAAGCCTGATTAGACAATTAAAACAAGACCTCCCTTTCCTCCATAACCTGTTGGCAAGTGCCAGAACTCAACCCTAACATGACAATTGAGGCCTTCTATTAGGCATTGGCTGTAAGCAAGGACTCTCGTTCATCAAAAGCTTAAAAGCTATCTTTTTCTGGGGCCAAGTGGGGAGCAGCAAGGGCATGCATGGAGAATTAATTTACCAAAAAAGTTTTTTACCATCAGTGTGAGAACCGAGGAGTCCAACCAACTTTTTTCTTTCATTGTAAGTAATTGAGAAGTAAATGTCCTTAAGATTTGAAAATAAACATGTTTTTTACATTTTACTGATTAATGCACTGAAGAACAAACCTATGCTGTACATAAAATTAAACCTTGAGGTTGTGTGGCTCTAATTTATTACCCCATGATAATTTAATAATTTTAACAAAATAATCCATTGTACATTGCTAATGTTCACAAAAAATTATTTGTTTCTGAAATAAACATTATTCAGAGCCTAACACCGTTGTTCCTAATCTGCAGCATGAATTCCTCTTGCACATTGCAGAATCCACATGCATGACTCTGATTGGATAATAGCTTGATGGGCCATCTGCAGGTTGTGAATGTTGCAAAGTTGAGGGTCGGGGAGGGGTCACTCAGTGGTTGCTGGCTCTGACTTAAGTCTGAGATGTTTTCTTAAGTAAAAATAGCCATGACTTTGCACTGAGTTTTATTCTAGGGGCATATTGTTTAGGATCCTTTTTAGATTTTCTGTATAATTAATTTTAATTTAGTTATCATTGGTATAGAAATATTTTGTTTATATACAATAAACATGCTGTACTGTCCTAAAAAGCTCATTTTGATTAATTTATAGAAAAAGGTTTGTGTAATAATTTTAACTGAGGCTGTCATAAATTTCATCATAACAGCAATTCTTCTTTTCACATATTTTAAACAGCAAAGAAATCTACTGTCCAAAATGTTAAAACTCAGGAAACCAAAATTAAAATGATTACTTTACGGGGAAAAACAGCATACTCTATGATTTCTTAAATATCTGCCCATAATAAGCATTAATTGGTCCCCAAGGTGATTTGATATAGGGCTTAAAGTGATACCAGCAAGATCTTTGAACGGAGTCATGAGGGAAAATCTGCCATTTTGTGAAACACTTGTTTTGCCGTCCTGCTGCGGGTGGGAGAAGTTTTTGCTGGAATGCATTGTACCATTTGTAGGGGAAGAGTTGATAAAGAGACTGGCTCATGCATGACATTTTAACTATATCCTACAGCCTGCAGAATGGTCCATCGCTGTGCTACACTGACATACCGGAAATGGGAGTGTCTTTGACCCTGCTGCTAAGGCTAGGAAGATCTGATTTTGGTGTGCGTGGTATTGTTGTCAAAAGCCTGATTAGACAAATAAAATGAGACCTCCCCTTTCTCCATAACCTGTTGGCAAGTGCCAGAACTCAACCCTATTATGACGACTGATGCCTTTCAGGCTTTCTATTAGGCATAGGTTGGAAGCAAATACTCTTTTTCATCAAAAGCTTAAAAGCTAACTTTTTCTGGGGCCGAGTGGAACGCGGCAAGCAAACAATTGGAGCATGCACAGAAGGTTGAATAGGGGTTCCCTCAATGTCAGATAGAGACATTTTCTATCTGGCCTCTGAACCTGCTAGGACCCGTTTGGAGGCCCAAAAATGACCCACCCATACCGTCACCAACCTATAGAAAGTGGCATTAAATTATTTTTTTGGTCAAAAGTTCAGTTTTGGCCCAGATTTGGTGATGCTTTGTGACTGAAGGAGGGCAATCTGACTGCTGACATTTTGTGACCTTTGAGGTTTTCCCCCCTTTCGAGGCACTTTTCAGTGGAGGATTTTGATTAATCTAACAGTTTACAATCTCCTGGTAATGCGGAACACAACCCCATTAGCGGCTAAGGACTGTCATGTAGCTAACCTGAAGTGGCTGTGGGAAGGTTCCTGTGCTCCACTGATACACCAGAAATGGGAGTGTGTTTGACCCGGCTTCTACGGCTAGGAAGCTCTGATCTGGATGTGCATGTTATAGTTGTGAAAAGCCTGATTAGACGATTAAAACAATACCTCCCCTTCCTCCATAACCAGTTGGCAAGTGCCAGAACTCAACCCTAACATGACAACTGAGGCCTTCTATTATGCATAGGCTGGAAGCAATGACTCTCTTTCATCAAAAGCTTAAAAGCTATCTTTTTCTGGGGCTGAGTGGGGGGCAGCAAGTGAACCATAGGCACATGCACAGAACCTTGAATACGGATTCCATCAATGTCAGAGAGAGAGAGACCTCTGCCGTCTGGCCTTTGAACCTGCTAGGAACCGGTCAGAGGCCCAGAAATTACCCACCCGGGCACTATATCGTCACCACCCTATGGAAAGTGGCATTAGATCCCTTTTTGGTCAAAAGTTCAGTTTTGGCCCAGATTTGGTGAGGCTTTGTGACTGAAGGAGGCCAATCTAACAGCTGACCTTTTGTGACCTTTGAAGTTTTCCCCCTTTTTGAGGCACTTTTTAGTGAAGGATTTTGATTAATCTCACAATGTAGCATCTCCTGGTATTGCGCAACACAACCCCATTAGCGGCTAAGGACTGTCATGTAGCTAACCTGAAGTAGCTGTAGGAAGGTTGCTATGCTCCACTGATACACCAGAAATGGGAGTGTGTTTGACCCGGCTGCTACGGCTAGGAAGCTCTAAACTGGATGTGCATGTTATAGTTGTGAAAAGCCTGATTAGACGATTAAAACGAGACCTCCCCTTCCTCCATAACCAGTTGGCAAGTGCCAGAACTCAACCCTAACATGATAACTAAGGCCTTCTATCAGGTATAGGCTTGAAGCAACGACTCTTTTTCATCAAAAGCTTAAAAGCTATCTTTTTCTGGGGCTGAGTTGGGTGCAGCAATTGAACCCTAGGAACACGCACAGAAGTTTGAATAGGGGTTCCATCAATGTCAGAGACATCTGCTGTCTGGCCTCTGAACCTGCCAGGAGCCGGTTGGAGGCTCCTTGCACCATAACTCTGGGCACCATAGCGTCACCAACCCATAGAAAATGACACTAGATCCCATTGTGGTCAAAAGTTCAGTTTTGACCCAGATTTGGTGATGCTGTTACTGAATGAGGCTAATCTGACTGCTGACCTTTTGTGACCTTTGAGGTTTTTCCTCCTTTTGAGGCACTTTTCAGTGGAGGATTTTGATTCATCTCACAGTTTAGCATCTCCTGGTAATGCGGAATACAACCTTGTTCTTACCGTTTCTCAGTACAAGTTTCAAATATACGCTGTCTTTTCCTGCTCAATGGTCCTCCCGAGAGTTCAGCAGCCTTAATGAGCTGAGCTCTGCTTTCAGCCTGTCACCAGCCCGTTAACCCCATCATCCCCGCTGTTACCAGTCTGTTTTCATGTCTACCTGTTACCTGCTTCTCCGGGACTCTTCTGTCATCTACACATTGTTTAATTATATTACAAAAAATGTCATCATCATGTCTAGCTTGAATATCATGTTCCCTGTCTGGGCATTGAATAAGTCTGAAGGCATATAACAATTTTTATTTATGCATAAAGCCTGGAAATACATATTTGGTTGATACTTATTCAATCTATGTTTTGCCTACACTATAAAAAATGTACTGCCTATATATTAAATAATAAACTGATCACTGAAAAAGGCATTCAATCTGGTAAGATTTGTCCAATTTGGGTGCAGTGCCAAAAGAACACCTATAGGGGGAGCAGTAGAGAACCAGTTTGGTGGAAACCTGAGTGCAGTTGCAGAACTATACACTAGAGGGACCTAGGGAGAAGAGAAGTGTGAACCTTCAGACTCATTTTACATTAAAAATGAGGACCTTTTATAAAAAAGACAGCGTAACATCTATATGGCTAGTAGAGCTCATTACTATATGAAACAAAGTGAGGACCAGGAAAATGTCCTCACTTCCCAAAATTGACCTCACTTTGTTGGTTAAAAACTGGTGATGGTCCTCACTCTGATGTAAGAACAAACACACACACTCACTCACACACACACACACACACACACTTCGGTTCCGGTTTAAGTTTTCGTTGCAGGCCTGTTGAAGCTAGGGTGCGATGCCACGCACGAAAATCCCCTTCCTCCAGTTCAGAAACCACGCCAACGGACCCGCTCACCCAACAGATGCAAGCTCCGCCAGCGCACGGAAATCTCTGTTGTTTCTTCTCCCCTTTAACTCCGGAGAACCTTCTCAGTGACGTCGGAACTGGTGTCGCCAGGTTGACACGGTCACCTCGCCTCTCACGATCAGCCGCACTTTTCCTCAGAACAGCCGCGGTTCTCGTCCCGGTCTCGTCACCTCCGTCGCGTCTCAACACACACCTCAGAAGTCATACACTGCGATGGTTGAGTCAACTTGGGAAAAAAACCTGGAACAGTTCTGTACTTTCTCCAAACTTGTTCTCGGCTCTCCTAAACGGGGTCTCCATCAGCGTCCACCTTTCTCTTTCTTTTTTCGCTGCCCCCCCTTCTTCTTCCCATCATTCCACGGTCCGTCTTTTTTTCTTCTTCTTCTCCACGTTTAGTTCACTTGTCCCTCAGTTTTTTTAACTACTTTCACAAATGGTAGTCAGTCCGCAGTCTTACGACTAATAAAAATTCAGTCAAATAAGCAATATTACACATATGTAAATACACATGTCGTGTTCAGTAATGCTTTATCTTACTTCCTTTTTTGTTTTTCACATTATGAACAAAAATAATCACTCCCGCAGAGTAGATACACATTGAAAACAAACAACAAGAAACAATGATACAAGGTTCTCACTTGTATTTATTATTATTATTTTTTTTTTTTTTTTTAAATAAGGAAAATCAACCTGTGATCATCTTGTAAAAATCCAAATGTTTTTAGCCAGGGCTACATGTATTTAGGCTGTGTAGGGTCAATCAGTATCTACCGTTAGAGGGGAAAACATGCAGCTTGTGTTTCAGAGCAAGTAGATCAGAATAACATGACGCCCCAATACAAGTGCACTTGTTATTGCAGCTTGGCCTGCAACCAAACTACTGAGGGGCCATATTTTGATTTAGACATTAAACCCCATTTAACCTCATGCTTAGACAAAAAATAGGTATAACTTAGGGGGCATGCTCTTATATTGTATGAATACTTGTGATTTTGTTCAAAAGTACTTGTTGAAATAAAAAAAATAAAAGTGTTAAGTTTGTTGTACATTATTGAAATTTTGTTGTGTAGAAAAATGACAAAAGAAATGTATACTTGACTGATAAATTTTAATTACCGCAATTGCCTTTTTGTAGTGCTGTGAATGTCACTGTTCATCAAAAAGACTAATCCGTGTTGGTAGAATGAGGAATTGAAAATTTACTTAATTAAGAATTCTTAATAAACATTACAGTATTATCATAGTTGAGATTATCATGAGAACATCGTTGGCAAAACATGCCGACTGTTCAGCAAACAGATTAATCCCTGTTGGTACAATGAGGAATTGAAAATTGACTTAATTAAGAATTCTTAATAAACATTACAGTGTTATCATAGTTGAGATTATCATGGAAACATCGTTGGCAAAACATGCTACCTGTTCAGCAAACAGATTAATCCCTGTTGGTACAATGAGGAATTGAAAATTCACTTAAATAAGAATACTTAACTATGATAACACTGTAATGTTAATTGAGATTATCATGGGAACATAATTGGCAAAACATACAATTCTGAATGCAGACGGTTGCCTGCAAATTTTCAATATCCTCCACCATTTTTTTTTTACAGTGAGACTCTCTAACAGCCAAACAAGTGCTGCAAATCCTCTAAAGCTACATGGGGTGAACCCTGAACTAAGGGGGGAGTTTTGTGGTGGATGGAAGTTTCTCTTAGTTTTCATTTAGTTTCCAAACATATCTAGAACCAGCACCTTTGGTTAAAACATTTAGGTGAACATGTGGAGAGGTTTAGCCTGTATATGTTTTGACCCTGTCTAGAGTGGCAAAAACCCCCAGAATAAATTCATGGCTTTTTACAAAATTGCTTGTCTTAATTTTTTTTTCTTCCAAAATTCATCTCCACTATCAGTGTATGTAAACTTCTGACTGGAAAAATACCAGGATATGTCGTTCCTGTATAGGTGAAACCAAATGCAGCAACTATTTAAAAAACATGTAAACGGTCTAGATTGACTAACTAACTTTCTACTCCTATTTTGCAAAGTCAACACTTACACCCTTTTGGGTCCTTTTTATTTTTAGCATTATTTGTTGTTATTTCAATTTATGTTCTTTCTGTTTTGTTTTTTCTTTTCATAGTAGGTACATCTACCCTCTTGTTTAGCTGTGTTGTTTTTGTGTCTCTGTTTCTGCCAGATTGATAGTGTTAATAAAATTATATTTTATGTAAATTTATGGAAAAATATCAAATTTAAACTTTAAAACCTGACTGTTTTTTTTTTTTACTTTCTAAACTTGTATTATCTGACCACTCTGAAAAAGAACAGTCCAACATTAGCATTAAGAAACCACAGTACAATACGAGTGTGGATAGCAACCTGTATAGGTTATTTTAAACACTATGTCATTTTATTATTCATTGTATGATTATTCTTTTCCAATTTTTTTCATGCATCGTTAGCATCAAGGCTGACAATCGGTATAAAATTAAGCTTTCTGCACAGTCTCTCCATCCTTGTTGAAAAATGATTGTAACTATTGAACTTTATAGTGCTTACTGCTGTTTCTTGTTTTTTCTTCATTCAATTTTGCATAAATATCCAGACATTCTTTCTCAATAAACTATACATTAAAAGGGTGGCTCAAGATTTTTGAAGTGGGTATCTGTTAAAATGTTATTAAAAGTTAATCTCTTACCTGCAGTATCAACCAAATAAACTTTATTTGTAAAGCACTTTTCAGTTCTGCCTCACATAGGTTAAAACCGACAAGCATAAAAAAACTGAGAGAAAAAGTTTATATAGATGAATTAAAGTAATTTATGAGGAATGGCTGAAAAACAGTTGTAAAGTTTAATGAAGAAACTGCATTAAATATGAAAAAAAAACTTAACACAATCTATCATCATGGAAAAGCTAAATGTTTTAACAGGGTCTGCTGTAATGACACAATTTAAAAGACTTAATACAATATGTTAATAAAAAATTGATGTATAATGATGTGTTAGTTAATTATGGTAATTAACTTCCATGAAGTTGAACTTAGTTATCTTCTGCAGGTAAGATATCAGGGGCTTCTCCGTCCGTCCGTCCGTCTTCCGCTTATCCGGGGTCGGGTCGCGGGGGCAGCAGCTTCAGTAGGGAGGCCCAGACGTCCCTCTCCCCAGCCACGTGGGCCAGCTCCTCAGGAGGAATCCCAAGGCGTTCCCAGGCCAGCCGGGAGACATAGTCCCTCCAGCGTGTCCTGGGTCTTCCCCTGGGCCTCCTCCCGGTGGGACGTGCCCGGAACACCTCACCAGGGAGGCGTCCAGGAGGCATCCTGACCAGATGCCCGAGCCACCTCAACTGGCTCCTCTCGACGTGGAGGAGCAGCGGCTCTACTCTGAGTCCTCCCCGGATGACTGAGCTCCTCACCCTATCTCTAAGGGAGAGCCCAGACACACTACGGAGAAAACTCATTTCAGCCGCTTGTATCCGGGATCTCGTTCTTTCAGTCACGACCCAAAGCTCGTGACCATAGATGAGGGTAGGAACGCAGATCGACCGGTAAATCGAGAGCTTCGCATTTTGGCTCAGCTCTCTCTTCACCACAACGGATCGGTACAGCGCCTGCTTCACAGCAGACGCTGCACCAATCCGCCTGTCGATCTCCTGCTCCATCCTCCCCTCATTCGTGAACAAGACCCCAAGATACTTGAACTCCTCCACTAGGGGCAGCACATCCTCCCCAACCCGGAGAAGGCACTCTACCCTTTTCTGGTTCAAGACCATGGTCTCGGATTTGGAGGCACTGATTTTCATCCCGGCCACTTCACACTCGGCTGCGAACCGCTCCAGTGAGAGCTTTAGATCACGCCCTGATGAAGCCAATAGGACCACGTCATCCGCGAATAGCAGAGACGCAATCCTAAGGCCACCAAAACGGATCCCCTCAACACCTTGGCTGCGCCTAGAAATTCTGTCCATTAAAGTTATGAACAGAATCTGTGACAAAGGGCAGCCTTGGCGGAGTCCAACTCTCACCGGAAACGAGTCCGACTTACTGCCGGCAATGCGGACCAGACTCTGACACCGGTCGTACAGAGACCTGACAGCCCTTATTTAAGGGCCCGGTACTCCATACTCCCGGAGTACCCCCCACAGGATCCCTCGGGGGACACGGTCGAATGCCTTCTCCAGATCCACAAAGCACATGTAGACTGGTTGGGCAAACTCCCATGCCCCCTCCAGAATCCTGCTGAGGGTATAGAGCTGGTCCAGTGTTCCACGGCCAAGACGAAAACCACACTGCTCTTCCTGAATCCGAGATTCGACTATCCGACGGACCCTCCTTTCCAGAACCCCTGAATAGACCTTACCAGGGAGGCTTAAGAGTGTGATTCCCCTGTAGTTGGAACACACCCTCCGGTCCCCCTTTTTAAATAGGGGGA
The DNA here is from genome assembly GCF_011125445.2 of Fundulus heteroclitus. NCBI lineage: Eukaryota > Metazoa > Chordata > Actinopteri > Cyprinodontiformes > Fundulidae > Fundulus > Fundulus heteroclitus. The sequence goes on along the minus strand of NW_023396689.1, from coordinate 1,730,334 downwards.
CCACCACCCCAGTCTGCCAATCCAGGGGAACTGCCCCCGATGTCCACGCAATGCTGCAGAGCCGCGTTAACCAACACAGCCCCTCAACATCCAGAGCCTTAAGGTACTCAGGGCGAATCTCATCCACCCCCGGGGCCTTGCCACCGAGGAGCTTTATAACAACCTTGGCAACCTCAGCACCAGAGATGGGAGAACCTGACCCAGAGTCCTCAGGATCTGCTTCCGCAATGGAAGACGTGTTGGTGGGATTAAGGAGGTCTTCGAAGTCTTCCGCCCACCGAAACACAACGTCCCGAGTCGAGGTCAGCAGCACACCACCCCCACTATAAACAGTGTTGGTACCGCACTGCTTCCCCCTCCTGAGACGCCGGATAGTTGACCAGAATCGCTTCGAAGCCGTACGGAAGTCTTTCTCCATGGCCTCTCCGAACTCTTCCCACGCCCGAGTTTTTGCCTCGGCGACCAGCCGAACCGCCTGCCGCTTCGACTGCCGGTACACATCAGATGCTTCCAGAGTCCCACAGGCCAAAAAAGCCCGATAGGACTCCTTCTTCAGCTTGACGGCTTCCCCTTGTCCACCAGCGGGTTCGAGGGTTGCCGCCGCGACATGCACCGACAACCTTGCGGCCACAGCTCCGACTAGCCGCCTCAACAATAGAGGCGCGGAACATGGTCCATTCAGACTCAATGTCCCCCGCCTCCCTCGGGACGTGTTTAAAGTTCTCCCGGAGGTGGGAGTTAAAGCTCCGCCTCACAGGGGACTCCGCCAGACGTTCCCAGCAAACCCTCACAGTACGTTTGGGCCTGCCCGGTCGGACCGGCTTCCTCCCCTGCCATCGGAGCCAACTCACCACCAGGTAGTGGTCGGTGGAGAGCTCCGCCCCTCTCTTCACCCGAGTGTCCAAGACATACGGCCGCAGATCAGATGAAACGACAACAAAGTTGATCATTGAACTGCGACCTAGGGTGTCCTGGTGCCAAGAGCACATATGGACACCCTTATGCTTGAACATGGTGTTTGTGATGGACAATCCATGACGAGCACAGAAGTCCAACAACAAAACACCACTCGAGTTCAGATCAGGTGGGCCATTTCTCCCAACCACGCCCCTCCCACTGTCATTGCCCACGTGAGCGTTGAAGTCCCCCAGCAAAACGAGGGAGTCCCCAGGAGGGGCACTCTCCAGTACCCCTCCAAGGACTCCAAAAAGGGTGGGTAATCTGAACTGCTGTTTGGCGCATAAGCGCAAACAACAGTCAGAACCCGTCCCCCCACACGAATGCGGAGGGAGGCCGCCCTCTCGTTCACCGGGGAAAACCCAACGTGCAGGCACCGAGATGGGGGGCAACAAGTATGTCAACCCCAGCTCGGCGCCTCTCACCATGGAAAACTCCAGAGTGGAAGAATGTCCAGCCCCTCTCAAGGAGACTGGTTCCGGAGCCAGAGCGGTGCGTCGAGGTGAGTCCGACTATCTCTAGTCGGAACCTCTCAACCTCACGCACAAGCTCAGGCTCCTTCCACACCAGAGAGGTGACATTCCACGTCCCAAGAGCCAGCTTCTGCAGCCGAGGATCGGAACGCCAAGGTCCCCGCCCTCTACTGCTACCCATTACACAATGCACCCGACCCCTTTGGCCCCTCCGACAGGTGGTGAGCCTGTCGGAAGGGGGACCCATGTCACCTCTTCGGGCTGAACCCGGCCGGGCTCCATGGGCAAAAGCCCGGCCACCAGACGCTCGCCAATGTGCCCCACCTCCAGGCCTGGCTCCAGAGTGGGGCCCCGGTGACCCGCGTCCGGGCGAGGGAACACGAGGTCCAATAATCGTACTCATCATAAGGGCGTTTTGGGCGGCGCTTTGTCTGGTCCCTCACCTAGGACCTGTCTGCCTTGGGTGACCCTACTAGGGGCTTAAAGCCCCTGACAGCATAGCTCCTAGGATCATTGGGACACTCAAACCCCTCCACCACGGTAAGGTGGCAGCCCAGGGAGGGGTGGCAGCCCAGGGAGGGGCTTCTCATTTTACCTTACTGTTGATTAATATAATTCTCATGCTTAAAAAAAATCTTCACATACTAAAATAAAGTTTTCTTTTTCAACAGAATCAAATATCTAGATTTTCTTTCTGAATTTTTAAAATTTTTTTGCCATTTGAGTAAAACGTTTAACCCTGGAACTTGGCGGAACAGCAGTTGGGTCTTATTATCGATATGTCCATAAATTCTAAAACAAGACAGTGATAAAACTGGTGCAGTTTCAAAAGCTTTTACAATTGGATTTGTCAGATAAGCCGTGGACTTCCCCCGCCTAGTCTTTGAAACACAGTTTGTAAAGTTTAGTACACCTTGTTTTTCAAACCTAAAGATTGCAGTTTTAGTGCTCTGTTAAACAGTTGTGTGGAGACGGATGAGGTACTAATATGCCCCATTTCTCAATTCTATAGCGTAGTCTTTGCTGTTCCAATATTTTATGTGTGCGCAAAACCTGCAGAAAGAATTATTGTACTCTTTATATATTAAAATGTTTAGCTTTGGACGTCATGAATATTAATTAGTGTTACAGCAGCATGCAGCTTTGAATAAGCTCAGATAGGCTTTCTTTTACTGCCCTTCCTTTGTGAATGTTTTTGTGTTTCAAAGGCAAAATCTAAAAAGAGCCCAGTTTTACCATATTACATTTTTACACGTCTAATTCTGCGATTCCATATACATTTTCCACATTGTGGCGTGGGCTTGGATCAACTCACCGTTCATTCTGCTTCCAAACTAAAAAATATATATATTGAACTTGATTGTTTGTGTGAGAGCCTCACATTTAGACAAATTTATTACGCTTAGCTTTTATTTACAACACCAAGCATAATCTTTATCCATGTTGTTGTTCAGAAAAAAAGAGGGAAAAATGTGAAAGTAAAGAGCTTGGTCTGTACATTATATACACACAAAGCAATAATGTAACATCTTACACAGTTTGTCTGTGAGAATAAACTTCACATATCTGCATCTAGAGTGCAGATATCGCTCCTTGTCTTTGCCCTCTCTGACGGCTGAACAATCAGTCCCATCTGCTTCCTTTAATGTCACTCCAAATTAGCCCTAGTGCTGAGCAGCAAGTGTCAAGACAGACTTTAATCGCTTCATGCTTGCTTAGTATGAGGGATTGCTACAAAGCCCTGAACAATGCAGACAATACTTTCTGGAGGAGTGAGTGCTGCTTGTCAGGACTTTGATGCAATCAACTGGTTCTGTATAATCTGACCCAATCTGATTGATTTTGACTTTGTAACGTGCCTTGAGATGACATGTTTCATGAATTGGCGCTATATAAATAAAATTGAATTGAATTAAATTTAAAAAAGCACTAAAGAGTCAGCCCAGATTGATGCATCAGGACAGATACTAGAAGTCAGGTTCAAAAATGAAGCAAGAAAATTGTGGCTATCCGCTAATGAATTACAACTACAAGGAAGTCTTTGTAGACCATGAAATACCTTCTTCATATGGATGATCCCCTGGAGTCTATTGAGCAAGGCTTGAGGAAGAATAATGGCAGAAATGTACCGTACAACCGGTTATGTTTAAGCAAACAAACGTGCACAACGTCAAGCACAACACAGAGTCACAGACTTTGCCCCCTGTTTTTAGGTTAGTAGGCTAATTGTTCCAAACTATTCCTATGTGTTTTATTTTAAGTATTTACATACTTTTATGATGGAGAGTTTTTACAAAAGTCAAAGGAGGACTATTTGAAATCCCTTAAAATCCAAAGAGAAAGACGGGTAGAACAATGATTCATGGTTAGTCTGCATGCATTAACTTTTGCTGTATGTACTTTCTTAACCATTTGGAATGATGAAGACAAATTGCCAAACTTACCAGCCACAGTTCACTCAGAGCTCCTCTAGATAACAGATATAGGACAACATATTGATTTAAAACATCCCTTCCTTTACATTAACTCTCCTGTACAGCTCATGTACAGCTTAAGAAAATCACAATTTTCTTAAATGTAATGTACGGAGCCAACCAGGCCTTCGAACAAAATAAAAAAAGAACATTCAGAACATTTGCTGAACATTCATTCCTGTTTTATCTATTATGAATAGTGCATGTGTCTAGATCAAGGGTGTGGAATTCAGTGACCTGCAACGTCAGGCATTGTACAATACTTTTAGTGGGACATTACAATCATGTTTAACTTTTTCATATTTAAGCATCGACTGATCATGTGGCAACTGTGAGTGCCCACAAGTACTATTATTACTACCAGGATTAATAAAAGAGTAGGCTTTATCGTCACTTTTATTTGCAGTTTTAAGAAATCCAGCATGTTGGTATCAGATAAGAATATGGATGACATAGTGCAAGATTAACAAACGTTATATTAGGACCTTTGCTGTGAGCATCCCATGGTTTTCTTATGTTATTGAAACAAAATGCGGATGCACAATTGCATGACAGGGTATAGCAAACCTTTTTTCAATATAAGAGGGAATAGATCATTATTTGCGATCATATTAGAAAGTTGAACATGTTTCTTGTTTCTTGTTGAACCAAATTATTCTTTGACTGACAATATTGGATGGAAAGTTTAATAATTATGCACAGTCAATTCACAGTCAACTCAATGCCCCTAAGTAATAACATAGTTATTGGCCAAAATAAGTCACACACCCTTATCAGGCTAAGTATTTAGCACAACAAGGCAAATTGCTGTTCATTTGTGCAGACAGAGTGACTGCATAGAGTACCTGCATAGGTCCTATGCAAATGTTGCATAGGTCCTATGCAACATTTGCATTGGACCTCTATATGTTTTGTAGCGCTGGGGTAAATGTGCAGCGCACAGGTCAACTTTGAAATACGGTACCAGATGCATTAAACCTGAACTTTTTATTTTTTATTTATTTATTTTTATTTTTTCATTTGCTATAAAAATGCAAGGCAGATAAACAACCGGGGGAACTTTTAAACAAACCCTCCACCCATTGTAAAAAACAAAAGTATCTCACAAACTATAAATACCTGATTCTAAATAAAACAGGTAAATCTTCCATGATTCTTCTAGGTTGTACAAATAAACCATCAGACTGACAGCAAAAGAAGCAATAGCACTGATGTTAAAGAAATGTTGAAATTTTGTAGTTTCCCTTCCAAAGGAAAATATGGAAATTCACACATTGTTTATTGTGGTTTTTAGAGGGGTTGGGAAGTGAATTGTGATTTATAGTTGCAATCTCAAAAACTGACGGTATTGTTGGGGTTGCTACCACATTTCCCAATGTTAGTTCCATGAGAGCATCGGTCCAAATCTGTGATCAAATGTATGTTTGTGCTATTTAGCAATAAAACCAGACTTCTGGTGAATGAAGTAGCCTATTTCTTTATGGGTAGGTTTTTTAAGACCCGTCTTTGTGTTGTTGTGAAAATTTTTATTGATGTATGTAACTCTGATCATATCTTCTCTGGGTGCACCTGCATAACCTTCCAGTGTGAAAGAAGCTCTCATGCTTACAGATTTACTACTGTGTTTCCATATCCAAGGACACAGAGAGGAGTTGAGTTAGATAAGAACTGGATCGTACCAGTGGCTGCACTCCTCTGTAATTACTCCCACTTTCTTTGTTAACCCAGAATGTATAAAAGGTTAGTGTGTTCTTTCAAAGCCAGAACTGGACTTTATTCACACCTCTCTGTTTTTCACATGCCAGAGAAATTGGAAACAGCGAGTAAACAAAGGAAGGACAGATTAATCAATTCCCCATGCTGGAGGTGACAGGAGCGAATGAACCCCATGTTTAGGTCAAGGACTGCAGCTGACATCCAGGCCAGCGCTGCCCTCCTCCCTAATCCCAGAGAGGAAGGAGAAAGGTTTGCTGCAGAAAGTAAACTTTGTATGGAGACTGGAGTCAAGTTTTGCGTCAGGCTGATTCAAAGAGACGTGTTCTGCTCAGCGATGATGTCATCAGTGAAGGAAAAATAAGGAAAGTTGAAAAAAGAGAAACTGATCTGCACAATGCTGCTCTGACCCTTTTTTCTGGTGGATCTCAGCGAGGAAGATTTAACCATCCCGTACGTGGTTATACATTTTATAATATATATATATATATATATATATATATATATATATATATATATATATATATATATATATATATATATATATACACGTGTGTGTGTGTGTGCAGTGTCCGAAATTAAGTTTGTTATTAACCAGCTAAGCTGGAGACGGTGGAGTGATAAAGTTCCAGCACTTTTATTGAGAAACAGAGCAGAGATCACATAGATGGAAAGTCATCGCACCCCACGATCCCGCTGCAGTCTGCTTCTGCCTTTTTCTGCCCCTCCTTGCTTTCGGCTCTCCCTAATACTCGATAGTGGCCTTGGCATGAGACAAAACATAGAGTCTATCCGAGACAATCAACATCTCGCACAGTAGCTACGCAGCATTTGGCCTTGCAATCAGCAGGCCCGTGCTCACATGTCCGAGTGGGGTGAGGCCATTGTGACTTCAAAATAATATCATATCACATTCCACCCTTTTGATCACAGAGATAATGTTTTATCTGTGTGATCACACACAAAACAAGATCACCCATCATATGAATATGTGAACAAAACACAAAGGAACAATTTCAGTAAACTCATAATGTGGGACCTGTTATGGAAATATATAATCACTGATATATAATAGTGTAGTTTAAAGTAATACAGATGTTAACTTTAACCCAGTAACCTAATAGGAGAATGTGTGTAGGACAAAAGGTGGATTAAGACTTCAACAAGCGTTTACCAGGCACAGGATGGAGCAGGATTAGATAAGATAGGCTTTATTGATCTCACAATGGAGAAATTCACTTGACATGTCGGCTCATACAAGAAGGTGCAGAGTAGGAAAGGTGCATTCAGTTATATACAGTGAATCTTCATATATACAATGGATCAAAAGAATACAAAAGAAATAGGAATGGGCATATGGTGTCTTATTTACATTCATAGTGATCTATATATGTATATATATATATTAGGGCTGGGCAACGATTAAAATATTTAATCGCGATTAATCGCATTGTATTTACAAACTCCAAGAATGAATTCAAAAGTAGTGTAAAGAGCACTTTTATTTTAATGTTCTGCTGCCATATGAACAAAAGTGTTGTAACATTTGTAGCACTTATTTTATACTGGATATTTTCAACCCATCTATTGAATTTAGTGCACTAGTTGATCTTTTCTTCATAAGAGAACAGCAAGCACTGCAGCCAAAATATGGCCTTTTTTGACCTGCTGTATATTAGCCAGTCCCTAAGCTTGATGTATCATGAAACTGTTGACCTTTTGGGTTTTGTGGTTTTTATTTTATTATTACAATTAATAATAATAATAATAATAATAATAATAATGTTATGTTCAGTGTTTTTCGCTAATCCACCTCTTATATATTTCAATCCTTATGTAATTTTGTCTGTGTTGTGTGCACCTGCCTGTTGCTTTAATCCTATAAATTTCCCCGTCGTGGGATAAAAAAAGAATTAGCTAATGTTATCTTATCTTAAATAACACTTTTTAATATATGTACTGGGTTCTTTCAAGGTCTTAAATACATGTTATGTGTGGGCTCCAGTAACATCCATCCATCCATCCATCCATCCATCCATCCATCCACTGATCTACCTGGATGTTCCCTGGAGGACTGAAACGCCTCAGTCAGAGACGTCTGTGGGTCTGTCGGGGCAATCAGAGAAGTTTCGTCTCCTCTCTCCGTTTCTGGGGCTCGACGTTTTCATGTTTTTTTCACGTGCTTAGACAAATTTGTTGTGTTTCCATTGAAATGAACCGGCTTTTTACAAAACATACAGCTTGATTTCATTTACGGTATTAAAATAAAGCCAAACGGTGCTACTTCCCCTGTTCATGTTTTTTCGCTGCTGCGGTCTCTCTCAGCTGTTTGTTTGTTAAGTTTGTGTGAGAGCTGAGTGGGCGGGCCAGGCTGAGCCTGCGTGCTGATTGGCTGGCGCCGCTGAGCCATGTACGAGAGGGGAGGGGGAGCGGGAGAGCGCTGCAGTCAGCGCGCCTGCTGACTGACACTGACTGAAAGCATGTGAGCAACATGCGTTAATGCGCGATAAAATAAATATCGCCGTTAATAGTCTAATGAATTAACGCGAAATTAACGCGTTAACTTGCCCAGCCCTAATATATATATATATATATATATATATATATATATATATAAACATATATATATATATTAGTGCTGTCAGTTAAACGCGTTATTAACGGCGTTAACGCAAACCCATTTTAACGCCGACAATTTTTTTGTCGCCGTTAACGCGCGTCGCGTCAAAACACACACACCGTTCCCTAATGTTTTTCCCCGCCGCGCTCTCCATACTGTGTTTCTTTTACCCTCTGCGCTTTCCGTAGTTTCAAGAGTGCTAGAAAACTGTAGCAAAATACACCCGCCCCGAAGGGTTTCTTTTACCCTCGGACACATGCGACTTTGGGCTTCTTTTTTCTAAAAGCGCTTCTAAATTTCATGAGTCACGGGTTGCGTTTTTTTTTTGGGCACGTTTCTGAAAGTGAAATCGCTTATTTGGGCTCTAAAATAAGTGACGAAACAGCTGTTATTATGAGACCTGCCTTCACTAGACACTGAGTGTATCCAGCTGAACTATCCCTCCGTCATAGGAGCCGACGGTAGTAAAGGCAGACGGAGCAACATGGTGCAGATCACCATTTTATCAGACATTGGTTCTGAAGATGAGCTTTTACACGTTGATAAAATTGCAGAAACCCCAACCCATAAACCGTACTTTAATGCTTATTAATTTGTTTTCTCTGTATTTGACAAACTAAGGCTGAATCACGTTGCCAAACGAAGGACCTGGAGTTACTAAACAGTTGCTAAACAGTCTCATTCAGGGTACTAAGCTCCTGCCCAGTTGCAAGTAAAGTGTAAGACTGGAATGACCTGGAGATTTAAAACCTTTTTCCAGGCTTAAACTGTATAAATATGGATATAAACAGCAAGCAAAAATATTGTTGTTGGTGTGAAAGCTCAGAATTAGATGTGTGAGAGAGAGAGAGTGAAGAAATGAACAAAACTTATGACTTTATTGAAATGTACAATTTTTATTAATTTATATGTTTATGCATAATACCATGTCTAGCTTTGTTTAAGAGGTAAAAAAATATATTTCGGCATGAAAACAGGTATTTATTTACACATTTGTTTACACATGGTGTAAACATCAGGGCGTCATGATTAGTCATTTAGCCATTATAGTCCAGAGTTTAACATTTGGGACCAGGATGTTTTCATTCCAATTCTGAAAAGTGCTTGAAAAATAACATAAAAATATGTTTTGCACAAGCATGTATTTTATCAGTGTCATTTATTGCAAAATTGCACATTATAATGCCCAAACAGGCTATTACACTTTGAGAAATAAAAGGATAAAATATGCGATTAATTGCAATTAATCTCGAGTTAACTATCGACATTATGCGATTAATCGCGATTAACATTTTTAATCGTTTGACAGCTCTAATATATATATATATATATATATATATATATATATATATATATATATATATATATATATATATATATATATATATATACGCCTACATACATACGTACATACACGTATATATGTGCATATACATACATGCATACATTTGTACATACCTACATACATGTGTACTGACATGTTCAGGTGGTGATAGCAGCAGAAGTCACTACTTCAGGATTATTGCACGGGTTGTAGCCCAGTGTATTAAATAAATTATTGCACATTAGTCATTGCACATTAGTTATTGCAGTTGTGGTTACAGTTACAGTGCAGCATTGTAAAATCTGATAGCAGCAGGAATGAATGACCTGCGGTAGCGCTCCTTTTTACAGACAGGATGTCTAAGTCTGTCACTTAAGAAGCTGCTTAGCTCCTCTACAGTCTGGTGCAGGGAGTGGAAGGTGTTGTCCATGATGGATGTGAGCTTGGACAACACCCTCCTCTCAGCCACTTCCTCCACAGAGTCCAGAGCGCAGCCCAGGACAGAAGTGGCCTTCCTCACCAGCTTATTCAGCCTCATTCTTTCCCACTCTGTGCTGCCAGGGGCCCATCAGACGACAGCGTAGAGGAGGGCTGAGGCCACCACAGAGTCATAGAAGGTCTTAAGCAGGGGCCTGCTCACACCAAAGGACCTCAGCCTCCTCAGGAGGTGGAGGCGGCTCTGGCCCTTCTTGTATAGAGCGTCGGTGTTATGAGTCCAGTCCAGTTTATTGTTGACGTGAACACCCAGGTATTTTAAACTCTCCACAGTTTCTATGTGCTGCCCCTGGATGTTCACAGGTGAGTGAGGCGGGGGTCTTCTCCTGAAGTCGATCACCATCTCCTTGGTTTTTCTGGTGTTTAGACACAGATAGTTCTTCTCACACCAGTCCACAAAGTTCCTGATGACTGACCGGTACTCCAGCTCGTTCCCCTCAGACTCACAGCCCACAATAGCCGAGTCATCAGAGAACTTCTGAAGGTGGCAGCTGTCCGTGTTGTAAGTAAAGTCCGAGGTGTAAAGGGTGAAAAGAAACGGAGACAGAACGGTGCCCTGGGGGGGCCCGGTGCTGCAGAGTGCCACCTCTGACTGACAGCCGTGCAGCCGCACGTGCTGAGGGCGGTCAGTAAGGTAGTCGATGGTCCAGTCAGCCAGATGTTTGTCCACCCCAGCGTCCTCCAGCTTCCCCCCCAGCAGCACTGGTTTGATGGTGTTGAAAGCGCTGGAGAAGTCAAAGAACATGACTTTCACAGTCCTCTACTCCGATGTTGGGCCGGTAGGCAAACTGCAACGGGTCCAGGGTGGCGCTCACCATGGTGCGCAGGTGAGCTAGGATGAGGCGCTTCATGGTCTTCATCAGGTGGGAGGTCAGGGTGACTGGTCTGAAGTGGGCCGGTTCCCTGGCGTGCGGTGCTTTGGGAACCGGTACCACACAGGAGGTCTTCCACAGGGTGGGCACTACCCCCAGGCTGAGGCTGAAGTTGTAGATGTAGCTGAGGACCTCACAGAGCTCACCTGCACAAGTCCTCAGCAGCCTGGGGGGATGCCGTCCGGTCCAGAGGCTTTCCTCTGTTTCAGCCTCGTCAGCTGACCTCTCACCTGCATTGGTGTTGTTGTGAGGGGGGAGGCAGGCAGGGCCGAAGGTGTGGATGGGTCGGTCATTGATAAGAATGGCGGTTGGCGGGATGGTAGATCTCTGGAGGCCTGGTGGGTGGAGACGTGTGGAGAGTTGATGGCAGGGAGGGGGCCAGTGTGGGGGGGAGTCAAACCGGGTGAAGAATGTGTTCAACTCATCTGCAAACCTGGTGTCACCGCCTGCAGCCCTGCTGGTCCTCTGCCCAGAGCTGTAGATGTTCTTCAGGCCTCTCCACACATCCCTGATGTTGTTCTGTGCCAGCTGCTCCTCCATCTTCTTCCCATAATCTTTTTTTTGCCGCCCTGATCCTCCACTGGAGCTCCCGCTGGGCTTTACGCTGCTCCTCTCTGTCGCCTGAGTAAAAAGCCCTCTTCTTCTGGTTCAGGAGGACTTTCAGCTCAGGGGTCACCCAGGGGGCGTTGTTTAGAAAGCACTGTAGACGTTGTGTAGGCACAATGCTCTCCACACAGAAGTTCATGTAGCCAGTGATGCATTCAGTCAGGCTGTTGATGTCATCACCATGAGAACATGGGAACATGCTCCAGTCTGTGGTTCTGAAACAATTCCTCAGCCTCTCGTTGGCCTCATCTGACCAAACTTTCACTGATAAGGAGATATATGACAGTCTTGTGAGCAGATAACGCTCTTAAAGTTCTTTTCTCAAGGTTTCAATGTTGTTTCAGTTAACTCCCAGGAACCGAGCTAGGGTAATAGATTACATTTAACGGTCAAAGGTCAGGAAACAGATGTTCTCAGCAGATTCAGTGTCTGCATTTACTCTGGGAGGAAACTTAGGAAAAGGTTGGTCTGGCCCCCGTCTGGAGCCACCCGTGGGTTGAAAAGGAGGGGACGAATGTGAAAGCATTGAGACACACTTATGACACGGGCAGAGGGGGTTAAGGGATTTGCGGCTGTGATAAAACTTGTCTCCCACTTTGGAATTCCAAATTGTAACAAATATATGTTAAACTGTTTTTGCCTCTGAATTCACCGTCTCTTCTCTTTTTGCCAAATATTCGAATCGGAATGAATGAGACGGGCCAAAGTGGCCTCTCAGCAAAATGGTGCTGTGATACGGATTTGGCAAGTAAGTGGAGTTTGAAAATTGGACACGAAAAGAGGACTTTTCTGCAGCACCACAGGTCTACCGAAAAAAAAGGTAAGGAGATTTCTTCTCCATTGGCAAAATGTTATATGTGTAGTGGTGCTGTGGTTTACGATACTCTCTTCTCAAAATATCAGAGGCTGAACAGTACAACTAGGTTTGAATGGAATTTATGTTGAAACCGAGAAACGATTAAATGAGATTTAAGAGAGAGACTCTCAAAAGTAGTTTAGCGATAGAGAACGGCCGAGAATACGTAATATCTTTAAGTTGAGGCTAAGACCAGCAAGACCCTAACAGTGAGCTGTTTATTGATTGATTAAAAAGGGAACCCAGGAGAACAACTTCGTAGCCAACTTCTAGCATCAGAACGAGGATTCTGAATCCACAGCGGTAAGACAAGGCGATTTTAAGCAAGAGTGTTCCGCTGATACGGAAAGGGCGCTGAGGTCCTTCCGTGCGCGCTGCTGTCTTAAATCTATGCTTGTTCTGTTTTGTTTAACAAGATTGTTTTGGTAAGAATGGGATCCATGTTGTGAGAATCAGGAGCGGTCCGCGGCTCCGGTGTGAGTCTGTCTCTGTGTGTGTGCGCGGCTTCGAAGTCTCTTGTGTGTGTGTGTGAGCGGGTGGTTACGCATGCGTATGCTTGGCTGTGAGTAGCTTTGCACGTGTTGTTTTTACGGTGGAAAAGGACTGAGTCAGGAAAGCTGAGTGTAGCCGGTAACAATAGCCAGGATCATGGCGGGGACATTCGATCTGGATGTTCAGGAGGAAGCATGGGGATGTGCCCCTTGGAAGCACATAGATGAACAGGTAGAGGCGCTGATGGGGTTTGTTGAAACGCTTGAAAACTTAGACAGAAAGACCCAGTCGGAATGGAGACAAAAACTTCTCGGAGCTGTCACAGCAGAGGAGAAACGACTGGAACATAGCGAACCCCTGGGCAAGTATCTGGTGAAACAATATGCTAAAAGTAGGAAACACTTTAATGACTGTATTCAAAGACAAAAATCTGTGGGTTTGTTGCATTTTGGGAAACAAATTGTTGGTAATTTGGCAGGGAATTAAACATTTGTTTGAAACAAAACAAGAAACAGCACAATCTCCATATAATTTAAACACTCCTTCTTCTGGACTCTATCCAGTCTTGGATGTAAGGGGCGGTGAATTAATGATAGAAACGCTCCCGGAATACACCCCAAGGGGCGACACATTTTTAGACAACATTCAACACCCGCATACGTCATTTTATGCTCCACCCATATCCCCCACCCCTTTGAAGTCATGTGAACGTTTTCTCACTTGAGCTGCTCGCGAGAACTCGTCTCAGTCAGTTGATGTGTCTATTGCCCATCCCATTTTTCAGATGATGAAAGCAGGCCCTGGGGAGCACGCATTGTAGGCTCAGGAACCTGGAGTAAGATCGCCCTCTAGGGGCTGTTCTTCTGTATCTTCAGAGGACACACAACAAGCAACAGGTTTAAATCAGGTTGGTTCTAATAAAACAGGGATTAGATCACCAGCAGCTTTGACTGATGTCAGGTTTAATAACCCACGTTCATCAGAACCTGAGATTAATGTTAAAATGTCGCTTAAAGGTGTTTGGCAGGAGGACGACTCCACTGAACTGTTAAATGTGCCACTGTTGGATTTCTCCTTAGATGGAGAAACGCATGCTGAAGAAGGTATGGTTGATAATAATGGGTTGTATCATTCTACTGAAGAAGCAAAATTTGCCAGACAGAGGGCATCACGCACTCGTGGTGTGAGGAGAAATTTAAAGGACAGCTTTCACAGCATGCATTCAATGACAACACGTTCTCAAGGTCCCACTAGAGTGCAGATGCCTATATTACAAAATAATATGGGCACAGAAAACTATGTCCCTTACTCATTTGGTGATGTGCAAGCCCTGGTGGACAAATTGCCTAGTAATCTAACTAAAGGAACCAAACTGGCTTTAGGTGATTTTAGAGCCGTTTTAGGATGTTGTGTTCCTGCTCCAACTGCAGATGAGATTGAATATGAGGTTCAAACGTCCAACATTAGGGATGAAACTTTATTTCTCATCAGTTATCACTCGTTTGGGGAACGTAATAAGAGAACATTTCCCATTATCGACCCCTGCAGCAGTTCCCAAGTTTGACTGGGACCCCAAAGGACTACAACACTCAAGCTGAAGAGAGCTGGATCAACCACACAGGTATAAATCCAAAAGGGGATAGATCTAACTTGGGTGAATTATTCAGGGAAGCAGTCCTGAAAGGAGTGCCTTCTTTGGTGTCACAGCTGATGAAACAGAATCCTGATTGTGAGTATGATCGCTGGGAAAAACATCTTGTACATCATTTGCAAGTTGCTCAGGATGCGGAGAAAAAGAAAAAACAAGAGAAAGAGGACATTCATGATCAATTAATCAGATTACAATTATTAGACGCAAAATGTCAGTTGACTAAATGTAAACCAGAAAAAACTGAACATGTTATGGTCTCAGCAGTTGCATCCCCTGGGGCGCCATCCCCGATGGTGACACCTCAGTTTAATCCAGTGCAAGGGGGAGGCATCGCCCCTCCTGTTTTTTATCCTCCATGTAATTACAGATCTGCTGGTTCTTCATGTCGATTCAGATGCCGATTTGGTGGACAGCGTGGATGGTCAGGTTGGGGCCGTGGTCTGAGAGGACGAGGTGGATATGGCGGACCTGGGAGAGCACTCGTTGACATTTGCTTCAACTGTGGACAAGTTGGGCACTGGGCGAGGGATTGTCTTGCCACACAGGGAGGTGAGATTGTGCTGCCGAACCCTAATATGGCCCCGCCTCCGCAAGGTCAGTACCCCCAGCACGGGGAAAACTTTTTTGGACAATTTTGACACATCCCTGAGAATGACTCCAGCAGCATGAGTACCGCAGACCCCATGCTGCCAGCGAAAGTTGAAGAGGACCACATGAACTTTTTAGTCGACACTGGAGCCACATATTCCACTATTATCAATCAGCCATCTGCCTCTGTGCTGTCGACTAAGACTGTGTCACTAATGGGTTTCTCAGGGAAGGAACAGCGTCTGCCGGTGACTTTACCACTTCCGGTAAAAGTTGGAAACCAGAAACTGCATCATTCATTCATATGGTCTCCTTCTACACCTGTCAATTTGATAGGAAGAGACTTGTTGGTTAAACTGGGAGCCGCAGTGCTTTGTGGACCTCAAGGTTTGACTGTTACCTTTCCAGACGGTTCTTCCCTAGCATGTGGTCACACTTTCCAGGATGGACAATATCTGGTTCAACCCATGGGGGAAGAGTTTGCTGACATCTACTGGGGACTCTTAACAGAACCTGCTGAAACTGGTGTTCTCTCGGTGTTCCAGCTTTGGAAGCCTTGGATTCAAAGCCTAAGTTCCTACCTGACTCCACCTGATCCACCACACGTCTCTCTGTTCTACGACAG
Source organism: Fundulus heteroclitus (assembly GCF_011125445.2). Taxonomy (NCBI): domain Eukaryota; kingdom Metazoa; phylum Chordata; class Actinopteri; order Cyprinodontiformes; family Fundulidae; genus Fundulus; species Fundulus heteroclitus. The sequence goes on along the minus strand of NW_023396689.1, from coordinate 1,714,588 downwards.
GAATCACACAGACTGGTATCAGGAATCATTTGCTGCAGAACTTGAAGGTAACGCATGGACAGTCACATCTAAGAACATATATGTGGCCCCTGAGGGGGTGGCAGCCGCAGTGATGTTAACTCCTGAACAACAGCAATGGTATATGATGTCAGATGAAGCATTTCCTCATATTTCTCTTTCTCTCCATTCTGAGCACCAGGCTAAGGTCTTGGGCGGTATGGTTAAACGTTCCCTACAGACCACCTGGCATAGCGTCTGATTTGACCCAGATAATAAACACGTCCCTTCTGTCAGGTGTTTTCCCCCAGTCCCTAAAAACAGCAATTATCAAACCACTGCTGAAAAAGAACAATTTAGACAAACTACTACTCCAGAACTACAGGCCCATCTCAAACCTCCCCTTTATCAGTAAGATTATTGAAAAAGCTGTATTTCAACAATTAAACACCTTCTTAACAACGACCAGTCGCTTTGACGTATTCCAGTCTGGCTTCCGTGCTCACCACAGTACAGAGACCGCCCTTATTAAGGTGTTTAATGACATCCATATAAATACAGACTGTGGAAGAACCACCGTGCTGGTACTATTGGACCTTAGTGCAGCATTTGATATTGTCGATCACTCCATTCTGTTAGAGCGCCTAGAGAACTGGGTTGGCCTCTCTGGTACAGCACTCCACTGGTTTAAATCCTACTTAAAAGACAGGCACTTTTTTGTGTCAGTAGGTAACTTTACATCCCAGATGACAAAAATCACACGTGGGGTTCCCCAAGGGTCCATCCTGGGTCCCCTCCTCTTCAATATCTACATGCTCCCCCTAGCTCATATAATAAAAAATAACATCAGCTACCATAACTATGCAGACGACACACAGCTTTACATCACCATGTCACCAGGTGACTATAAACCAGTTCAAGCACTGAGTAAATACCTAGAAGAAATCAATACGTGGATGTGCCAAAATTTTCTTCAGTTGAATAAAAACAAAACAGAAGTAATAATATTTGGACCAATAGAGGAGAGATCAAAAGTTAGCACACAGCTTCAGTCGCTTCAGCTAAAAACCACTAATCAGGCCCGAAACCTGGGTGTAGTGATGGACTCAGACCTGAACCTTCAAAAGCATCTAAAGACAATTACAAGGTCGGCTTTTTATCACCTGAGGAACATTTCCAGGATTAAAGGACTAATGTCTCAGCAGGATCTGGAAAAACGAATCCATGCGTTTATTTTTAGTAGAATTGATTACTGCAACAGTGTTTTCACAGGTCTGCCTAAAAAGTGGATCAGACAGCTGCAGCTGATCCAGAACGCTGCTGCCCGCGTCCTCACTAAGACTAAGAAAGTAGAGCACATAACCCCAGTTCTAAAGTCCTTACACTGGCTCCCTGTATCTCAGAGAATAGACTTTAAAATACTTCTGTTAGTCTATAAATCCCTAAATGGCTTAGCACCTAAATACATCACAGACTTGTTATCAGCGTATAAACCCTCCAGACCACTAAGGTCTTCTGGCTCCGACCTTCTCTGCATACCTAGAACACGAACCAAACACGGAGAAGCAGCATTTAGTTTCTTATGCTCCACTTATCTGGAACAAACTTCCAGAAAACTGTAAAAGTGCTGAAAGCCTGAGTTCCTTTAAATCGAGATTAAAAACACATTTGTTTAGGATTGCCTTTGACTGTTTTAGTTAAACTGTTCTACTGAAACATAATTAGTTAAACTTTTTTAGTCCAACTGTTTTTAATGTTCTATTTTGTTTCTACATTTTATTCCTACTTGCTTTTATTCTGTTTTATTTTCCTACATTTTAATCATGTAAAGCACTTTGAATTGTCTCTGTACTGAATTGTGCTATCCATCCATCCATCCATCCATCCATCCATTTTCCAAACCGCTTCTCCCTCATGGGGTCGCGGGGGGTGCTGGTGCCTATCTCCAGCGTTCACTGGGCGAGAGGCGGGGTACACCCTGGACAGGTCGCCAGTCTGTCGCAGGGCAACACAGAGAGACAAACAGGACAAACAACCATTCACACACACACTTACACCTAAGGACAATTTGGAGAAGCCAATTAACCTAACAGTCATGTTTTTGGTCTGTGGGAGGAAGCCGGAGTACCCGGAGAGAACCCACGCATGCACAGGGAGAACATGCAAACTCCATGCAGAAAGACCCAGGGGTGTACTCGAACCCAGGACCTTCTTGCTGCAAGGCAACAGCGCTACCCACTGCGCCACTGTGCAGCCTTGAATTGTGCTATATAAATAAATTTGCCTTGCCTTGCCTTGCCTGACTGGGCACCTACCAGTGTTGCAGGTTTGTTGTTTTCAAATTCTACAAACACTTATCAGATTGTCTGTGATGTAACTGACAAAGTTCTTTTGAAACATGAGCTTTTGACTCGACACCCTGGCAGGGAACGTACCGACCATCATAAAGCAGCTGAGATGTTGAATGCTCTTCCATCACAACTCTGGGCAACCAGTCCCACGGACGTGGGATTAGTTTCATGTGCTCCAGTTTCATTTCAGGTTGCGACTTACTCTCCGCTTGAGGTTCATGTGGATACTGATTCACCCAAATAGGAGGAAGGCATCGCTGACTAACCTGACTCCGCCAGATAGATTTGCTCCGCATATCCATCTGGAAACCTTTCGTTGAAGTAATTTTGGGAAGGGGCGAAAATACTGGTTAGCTGATTGGCCTATGTTGGTGATAGATGGGCCAAATGAACCAATCAGATTCGTCGTCACTCTGTTACGAGCGACGACGAAAACACAACCACAAGCCAAGCTACTCTTGCTGCTGCAGGTAAAGGCTCGTTAGCTCAGCAAAGAAATACTCTGTAATTCCGATAAAACTTGCTCGATAGCCACGCTAACGCTAGTTTCATCGGCTGAAGCCGCCATGTTCTTTAGACTGAACTGTCGATCTTCTCGTTGCGTCACACCTCAACCCGCCTCAAAGCCAACGCTGATTGGACGTTCGTTTGGTGAACGGCTCCAAATTTTCTTTAACGGAGAGTAGCCAGACTGATCTGCGAGTGAAACCTTGAAAGCTCGCGAGATCAGGATGGTCTCACGAGGCTAATCGCTGACACCATTGGGGGCCTTTTGACAGCTGGAGTATTAGAACCCTCTGTCTCAAAAAAAAAAAAAAAAAAAAAAAAAAAAAAGAACCCTCTGTCTCAGCCTGGAACACACCCATTCTGCCAGTGGAAAAGAAACACACTGGTAAATATCGCATGGCACATTATCTTAGAGCTGTGAATTCTGTTTTGCAGACATCTACAATCCCAGTGCCTAACCCATATGTGGCCATTTCCAGTTTGGAGCCCTCCCAGCAGTGGTACACATGTATCGACTTGGCAAACACATTTTTCTGTCTTCCTTTAGCTGAAGAATGCAGAGAAGTTTTTTCATTCACTTATAAAGGTCACCAGCTGTGTTACACCAGACTGTCACAGGGATTTGCCCTATCACAAGGCATCTTTAATCAGGTTTTGAAAGATGTTTTTGCAGACATGTCTTCTGCCGAGAAACACCAACAATTAAACACCTTCTTAACAACGACCAGTCGCTTTGACGTATTCCAGTCTGGCTTCTGTGCTCACCACAGTACGTGGACGATCTGTTGTTGGCTTCACCAACTGCTGAGATCTGCCTTCAGGCTACGAAGCTGGTTCTGAGACACCTCCATGAACATGGGTTCAAGGTCAGTAAGGATAAATTGCAAATTTCCAGAAATTAGGTTTCTTTCCTGGGCCGTGTCATCTCCGCAGGAACAACCAGCATGTCCTCCAGTCATAAGCAGAGCATTTTGACATATCCTAAACCGCTGCGCGTGAAAGACATGCTGTCTTTTCTGGGATTGACTGGTTACAGCCGTAACTATATTTCCGGCTATGCAGACCTGACGCAGCCTTTGAGGGACCTTGTGAAGGCGCAAGGTATGAGGAAACTAAATAATGTTTTGGTTTGGACTCAGGAAGCAGAAGAAGCATTTGTTCTACTTAAACAACGACTTGCGTCTGCTGCTGAATTGACCCTTCCAGACTACTCTATCCCATTTTTTCTTGATGTTTCTGCAACAAAATTTGCTCTTAACCGCATTTTGTTTCAGAGGAAGGAAGGTGAGCGGAAAAGTTGATGTATATATCAGTAATGCTGGACAACATGGAAAAACGTCACCCCCAGTGCACATAATATGCAGCAGCAATAGCCAGAATGATTCAAAAGACTGCACATCTAGTCATGGGACACAATCTAACTATTTTGACAACTCATAGTATTGTTGTTTATGTCAATTCACAAAGCTTAACTATGACTGCACTCAGACAACACAGGCTGTCCAAAATCTTGGAAGCACCCAGCATCACATTTACACATGAAGGTATAAACATGACAGATGGCATGACGGATGGTGAACTCCATCAATGCGAAGAATTGGTTTCCAGGATGGAGAAGGAAAGACCAGATCTAGAAGCCAGTCCTATTGAAGGCCCACAGCTGAGACAGTTGTTCACAGATGGCTGTTGTTTCAGACATGAAAGTGAAGGACTGAAAGCAGCCTGTGCCGTGGTGGAGCAAGGAAGGCAGAAAGGTTACAAGGACCTCAGTCAGCGCAGAGAGCAGAGCTAATAGCAGTGATTGAGTCATTAAAGTTGGCAGAACAACAAGAGGTAAATGTATATACAGATTCAGCATATGCAACAGGAGCAGTTCATGTGGAGTTTTGTCAGTGGTTGAGAGCAGGATTTTTGACAGCGGGGGGAAAACCAATAAAACACGAGATGGAAATGAGAGAACTGGCCGAAGCGCTGTTATTACCAGCCAGGATTGCTGTGATAAAGTGCAAAGGACACAATAACAGTAATTCAGACATTGCATTAGGAAATCAGGCTGCAGACCAGGCTGCCAAAGCAGCCGCTGGATATGTGCCTCAGATGATGATGGTGACGGTGGAAGAGGAGCTGAGAGAAGAGTTGAGCATGAGCAACATTAAACAGTTGCAGAGCAGAGCAGCTCCGGAGGAGAAGCATATCTGGAGGCTCAGAGCAGGAAGGTTGCTGGAGAGGGCCAGATGGCAGACTGGTTTTTCCTCCAGGTTTGAAACAGGAGTTCTTTTCTGAGGCACATGGTGTAGGACATGTGGGTGTCAGACAGATGATGGAAAACTTAAACCATTGGTAGCATGTCAGATTTGGTCAAACATTTTGTAAAAAGTTGTACACTGTGTGGTCAATTTAACTCAAAGAAGACTTTGAAACCTTTGCAGGGAAGATTTCCTTTGATCACAGTTCCTGGGAAGGACGTGATTCTTGATTATACAGACATGGTGACCCCTGCTGGAGGCTTTAAGTATTTGTTGGTGTGTGTGGATGCTTTTACAGGATGGCCAGAGGCTTGGCCTGCTAGAAGAGAGGACAGCAAAACTGTGATAAAATGCCTCATTAACCATTACATTCCCAGACACGGGTTCCCTGAAAAGATAGGGACTGACAATGGAACCCACTTCAAGAACCAGGACCTGCAGCGAGTGGAGTCCAGTTTAGGGCTCACACACATGTTTGGCACCGTGTATCACCCGCAGTCAAAAGGCAAGGTCGAAAGAATGAACCTGAACCTGAAAAACAAGTTGGCTAAAATCTGTGCACAGACAAAACTATCATGGGTTTATGCCTTGCCTCTCGCTCTGATGTCAATCAGGTCTTCGGTTAATTCCACCACAGGATTTACTCTTTACGAGTTGGAAACCGGAAGAAGCTTTCCTGGGCCCCAACGTCGACCACCGGGAAATGCAGGTGACTTGCAGAGTCTGACAAGTACGGAGTACTTTTTGCAGTTGCAGGCTGTGCTGGAGGCGTACACCAGGATATGTGGAAATCCCGAGGAAGGTGAAGGAGGAACACCACCTCCAGACGTCGACTGGGTTTGGCTCAAGGTCATCAAAAGAAAGTGGTCGGAGCCAAGGTTCATGGGACCTTTCAAGGTGATTGAAAGAACCTCACATGCGGTGAGGTTGGGAGGAAAAGGTAATACGTGGTTTCATTGGAGCCAGTGTGCACCAGCAGCAGAACCTCAGAGGTCTATGACGGAGGTTCAGGAGGTTTAAAGGAGCGGATCAGCTGATTGGGCTCAGTCAGCTGTGAATAGAACCAGACTCAGGGTCAGAATAAAGCCCTCTTGTTCTTGACACCACAAGCAGTCTACCTGTGTGATGAAGATCCAGCCTGAAGATTCATCATGGTTGTATTGAGTGGCTGTGGGACGTCACCCTTCTTCTAAGAACATCTGGAAGAAAGAAGTTGATGTCATTGTGAAAAAAAATGAAAACCTTGTAAACATTTATGTGATTTTAGATGCTTTTTTATCTTTCTAGATTTAAATATAACAAATGTTGGGATATTGATTTACTTTTTACAATATTTTTTGATCTTATATTTCTATAATACTTTGATTTGTTTGGGCTAAAACACTGTTATTAGGTTACATTTGCCGGTGAAGGACCTTCATGGTAAGTTGGTAATAGTTTTAGGATTTGTTTAACCTCAAAAGAGGGTTTCATACTATATAGTAACATTTTTTTTTCAGGTGAAGGAGTAAGTGAACCCCAATCTATAATTACGATTTTTTCAGTACAGAGTATTCCAGTTTGTGTATGTAGTTAAGAATGGAGCGGAAATTGGGTAATTGGTTAATTCAGCGGGAGCTGACTTTGGGTTCATGGATTCTGATTCTTATGTTGGGCATGTTTGTTTTGAGCATTGTTATTCAAGAAAAAGGTGCTGCTGATGCTATCAGACGTCAGGAGCGGGCCATTCAGGATAAAGATGATTGTCTGACTCAACATCGTGGTATTGAACTGCATTACTCTTTAGGAACCAGGGTTGTAATTGAATTTGATCCATGTGCAGTGGTACGTTGTGGAGGTGACCCATCAATCTGGCAGGAATCTGATGTTTATGCTTGTGTGTTGTCGAGGGGGATTCCTGACTCCCCCATACCTTGGTGCTACCGCTGGATTTATATGAGGGGGCACACCGGAAATGAGGCTGTTCTGGTTCGCCTTGGTGGATTTGATAAATTACTACAACAAGCATTGACCCTTACCAAAGGCCATCATCAGGTAGTACAAGGTGTTAATTCCATTATCCTGACCATTTCAGGGTTGAACATTAATCCTTATTTTGGGGCATACACTGGGGTTTATTCTGCATATAGTAGTGGCGTAACTAAATCCAAACCATGTAGTATTAGTCCGTCAGGGTTTTATCTCGTCCTTGGAGCAGGTTCACGGGATGACAGTCCCGTTGGTTTGATTAAAATTTCTCTACATAATGCAACTACTTCTGGTGTACAGATTCTTTCACCACAAGTGGGGAAAGCATTATCCTCTTCAGGAAGACTTTATGTAGATTATAATAAATTTACCCCTGGTAACATTGTTGGGAGTTTTACAGGGGATAAGAGACGCGATTTGTGGGTTTCTTGGATGGCTCAGGCTGCCAGACAATATACGGCTGAGAGTTGTGTAGCATGTGCTGAGGCTAGGCCAATTTTAACAACACAACCAGCACCTTTTGTTTTCTTTTGAGGATCCTACAGGATATGATTGCATTTTAGAACTGACAAAGGGCAGCTCGGTGTGGTGTGAATACTATCATGATCTTTTCTCTCCTATAAACAATGACACTGTACCTGGGCCCTTTACTCCTGGTAATCACACAAAACAGTATGTGTGTTTTAACTTCACAGGGGAAGGGACAGAGGATTTCTCAACGTCAGGTGTGATTCCACCGGAGTGGTGTAAATTTCATTTTCATTTTCAAGGCATAGGTTCATGGGCGAGAGCTGGTTTGTATCATTATTGTGGTGGGCGACAGTTGTTTGTCCGAATCCCTTTTGGCTCTGTGGGTGTGTGTGCCATGGTAAGGTTGGTGGCACCACTGTTGTTAATGGGACCAGGGTTAAAACAGGAACACCTGTTACAGATAATTAAGCGCAGTTCTGAGTTTGATTTGGCTCGTAATTCTCAACCATACATAGACGCGATTGGCGTGCCCAGGGGGGTATACCGACAGGTATAAATTGGCAGATCAGGTTGCAGCAGGGTTTGAATCCATATTCCTTTGGATTACTCCTAATAAGAATGTTGATAGAATTAATTACATACATTACAATGTGTTACGTTTGTCTAATCTGACTAGAGATGCCGTTGAGGGTCTGGGTGAAGAATTAGCTCCAACCTCTCTTATGGCTGTTCAGAATAGGATGGCACTGGATATATGCTTTTGGCAGAAAAAGGGGGTGTTTGTGCCATGTTTGGAGATATGTGTTGTATGTTCATTCCTAATAATACAGCGACGGATGGGTTGGTGACTAAAGCTTTAGAAGGTTTGAGGACTTGGAGTGAAACGATGCACGAACAATCAGGAATAGACAATCCTTTGGATAAATGTGTCATGATTTCGGCACTGTTGCCTGGTCTGATCTCTCATGTCACACACCTGTTCTAGCTCCGCCCGTGCCTCATCACTTCAGATCTGTTCCACCTGCTCTCACTAGTATATAACCAGCTCTAAGACCAGGCAACAGTGCCAGTTTATTTCGATCCTAGTGTGAGACTTATTCCAGCGTTTATTATTCTGACTCCTGATCCTGACCTGTTTTGCCTTTCGACCTCCGAGCCTGCTTACTCCTGTCTGATTCTGTTTGCCCGATCTGACCTCTGCCTGTCCTGACTACCCGCTGGATCTCTGCCCCGTGTACCGAACCTGGAACCGTGACCCGACTCCGTCCTGGATTATCCTTCGGTACCTCACTGGCTCTCTGACCTCCTGGCTCCGACCTTCGACCACGTCCCCGACTTCGGCTTCGCTCTACGGCTCATCCTGCTGACGTTTGCTCTCACGGTTCTGATCTCCTGCCTGTCCTCCGACCACCGAAACACCCGCTGCTGGGACTTCATGAGCGGCAACCGCCGCAGCGAATTGACGACCCGCCTGCTGGGACCCACTGGGACTGAACTGAACATTAAGACCAGGTTAGTGACCGACACGTTTGTGTGCAAACACCTTCAGATAAGCGTGGTCACTAACCTGCCGTCTCCTTCTGCAGAGGATCCCGCTGTAGACGCTGACGCCTCCCGCTCCGCACCTGATCTAAATAAACTGTTAAACTTGAACGGTTTGTCTGCCTTGAATTCTGGTTCCACCTGTTCTGAGCCTAACAAAATGGCTGACACAGGAAACAGATGTTCTCAGCAGACTCAGTGTCTGCATTTAATCTGGGAGGACACTTAGGAAAAGGTTGGTCTGGCCCCCGTCTGGAGCCACCCGTGGGTTGAAAAGGAGGGGACGAATGTGAAAGCATTGAGACACACTTATGACACGGGCAGAGGGGGTTAAGGGATTCGCAGCTGTGATAAAACTTGTAAGTGTCTCCCACTTTGGAATTACAAATTGTAATAAACATATGTTAAACAGTTTTTGCCTCTGAATTCACTGTCTCTTCTCTTTTTGCCAAATATTCAAATTGGAATGAATGAGACGGGCTGAGGTGGCCTCTCAATAGACCCCAAAAGGTTCCCGTGTTGGAACAGGGCAGTACTGGAACCTTTAGTAATGATTAACATGAATGCTTCATTGAGTTTTAACACACAAGAACAAAGGTTTAGCATTTATTTACAATTTGGGTTTCAACTAATTATTTAAAATTTACATTAGACTAGGTAAGCTAAACCTGTTTAAAGGTCAAATCCATCTATTCTACCTCCACCCCGAAAAACCTCCTACTTGGTCCTCCACTCTCCATTCCATGGACAAACATCTATCACTTCCATACCTTACAAAACCCAGGGGGTACCAGTAGGGGCATGGCGGAAAGGGTCTTTCCGCTCTAAGAAAATGTTAAAAGCAAACGAGACCCTCAGCAAGATCCCACTCTTGGCCAATCTGAGCAAGATGGAAATCTGAAAGTGATTATTGCCAAGTATTTTAAGGATCTGTGCTGCCAATCAGATCCTGGTTCTCCCCATTTTCAAGATAGCGCTGCGCAGGCAGCAGCCAGTCACATCGGCTGTATCCCTTCTTTTCCTACTTTCTCCTGTTTATTGTTTTTTCTGGATTGTTTGTATGCTACTGAATACCGGATCGGGTATTCTGAGTGTAGATGCCCCGAGGAAACCAACTTTTGGGACTCTAGTGATTACTTTTTTGTTACTTTCGGCACATTTCGATGTCGTGAGTGGAGACCCCTTTGTCCGCGACTCCGAGCGTCCCATTGTCTACACGAGGAACCAGTTTCTCAGACTACATGACTCCTCGCGCTGCAGCCCTGCTCATCACCACGCTGAGAAACTATTCATCCCCGCAGAAATACGGAGGAGGCGGAAAGGATGTCGGGGCGGGAGGACGAAGCGGAGGAAAGGTTATTTACCATCGGTTGTCACGGGAAACGTAAGATCTCTCCGGAATAAGACCAAGGAGCTCGCAGCACTAACCCGTTTCCAAAGGAGGTACAGAGACGCTAGTATTATGTGCTTCACGGAGACGTGGTTAGATGGTTCTGTCCCAGACTCAGTGATTTCACCGAATGGCTTTAAACTTATCTGCGTGGACAGAACTTTTGCGGAGAGCCTGAAAAAAGAGAGGAGGGGGGCTGGCGGTGTTTGTGAATGAGAGATGGTGTAGCGCGGCGCATGTTCAAGTGAAACAGCAGATATGCTGCTCGGATGTCGAAATTCTCGCAGTGAGTTTAAGACCTTATTACTTGCCGAGAGAGTTCGTCCATGTGATCATTCTCTGTGTTTACATCCCTCCCTCCGCGGATGCCGCCGTCCTGTGTAAACGAATCCACACCGCAGTAAACGATCTGCAAACACAGCACCCCAGCGCTCTACTGCTGATCACAGGGGACTTCAACCACGCCCCCCTTCGTTCCACCATCCCCACGCTCACCCAGTACGTCACGTGTACAACAAGGGACAATAAAACGCTGGACCTTTTTTATGCCAATGTTAAAGACGCCAACACCTCCGCCCCCCTCCCCCCACTGGGACGCTCGGATCACAACCTTGTCTACCTGCTCCCCCATTACATTCCACTGGTGAGGAGGACAATAGCACAGAAGAAGTCAGTGAAAGTTTGGTCAGATGAGGCCAACGAGAGGCTTAGGGATTGTTTCAGAACCACAGACTGGAGCATGTTCCAAAGCTCTCATGGTGATGACATCAACAGCCTGACTGAATGTATCACTGGCTATATGAACTTCTGTGTGGAGAGCATTGTACCTACACGACGGCTACGGTGCTTTCTAAACAACCCCCCATGACCCCTGAGCTGAAAGTCCTCCTGAACCAAAAGAAGAGGGCTTTCTACTCAGGGGACAGAGAGGAGCAGCGTAGAGCACAGTGGGAGATCCAGTGGAGGATCAGGGCGGCAAAGAAGGATTATGGGAAGAAGATGGAGGAGCAGCTGGCGCAGAACAATGTCAGGGACGTGTGGAGAGGTCTGAAGAACATGTCCGGCTTTGGGCAGAGGACCAGCAGGCGGTGACACCAAGTTTGCAGATGAGTTGAACACATTCTTCACTCGGTTTGACTCCCCCCACACTGGCCCCCTCAACTCTCCACACGTCTTTAACCACCAGCCCTCCAGAGATGTACCATCCCCCCCACCGCCACTCTTATCAACGACTGACCCATCCACACTTTCGGTCCTACCTTCCTCCCCCTCAAAGTCACACCAATGCAGGTGAGAGGGCAGCTGACGAGGCTGAAACAGAGGAAAGCTTCTGGACCGGACAGCATCCCCCCCAGGCTGCTGAGGACCTGTGCGGATAAGCTCTGTGAGGTCCTCAGCTACATCTACAACCTGAGCCTCAGCCTGGGGGTGGTGCCCACCCTGTGGAAGACCTCCTGTGTGGTACCGGTTCCCAAAACCCCAGTCACCCTGACCTTCCACCTGATGAAGACCATGGAGCGCCTCATCCTTTCACACCTGCGCACCGTGGTGAGCCCGACCCTGGACCTGCTGCAGTTTGTCTACCAGCCCAACATCGGAGTAGAGGACGCCATCATCTACCTTCTGCAGCGGGCGCTCACCCACCTGGAGACCACTGGGAGCGCTGTGAGAGTCATGTTCTTTGACTTCTCCAGCGCTTTCAACACCATCAGACCGGTGCTGCTGAGGGGGAAGCTGGAGGATGCTGGGGTGGATAAATATCTAGCTGACTGGACCATCGACTACCTCACTGACCGCCTTCAGCACGTGCGGCTGCACGGCTGTCAGACAGAGGTGGCACTCTGCAGCACCGGGTCCCCCCAGGGCACCGTTCTGTCTCCCTTTTTTTCACCCTCTACACCTCAGACTTTACTTACAACACAGACAGCTGCCACCTTCAGAAGTTCTCTGATGACTCGGCCATTGTGGGCTGTGTGTCTGAGGGGAACGAGCTAGAGTACAGGTCGGTCATCATGGACTTTGTGGACTGGTGTGAGAAAAACCATCTGTGCTTAAACACCAGTAAGACCAAGGAGATGGTGATCGACCTCAGGAGAAGACCCCCACCTCACTCACCTGTGAACATCCAGGGGCAGGATATAGAAACTGTGGAAAGTTTCAAATACCTGGGTGTTCACATCAACAATAAACTGGACTGGACTTATAACACTGATGCTCTGTATAAGAAGGGCCAGAGCCACCTCCACCTCCTGAGGAGGCTGAGGTTCTTTGGAGTGAGCAGACCCCTGCTTAAGACCTTCTATGACTCTGTGGTAGCCTCAGCTCTTCTCTACGCTGTCGTCTGCTGGGCCCCTGGCAGAAGGGTGCTGTCCAAGCTCACATCCATCATGGACAACACCTTTCACCCCCTGCACCAGACTGCAGAGGAGCTGAGCAGCTCCTTTAGTGACAGACTTAGACATCCTGTCTGTAAAATGGAGCGCTACCGCAGGTCATTCATTCCTACTGCTACCAGACTATACAATGCTGCACTATAACTGTAACCACAATAGTAATAACCAATGTGCAATGACTAATGTGCAATAATCTAATTAATACACTGGGCCACAACCCGTGCAATAATCCTGATGTAGTGACTTCTGCTGCTATCACCACCTGAACATATGTCAGTACACATGTGTGTATGTATGTACAAATGTATACACGAATGTATATGTACATATATACGTGTAGGTACGTATGTATGTAGGCGTATATATATATATATATATATATATATATATATATATATATATGTATGTATATATGTATGTATGTATATATGTGTCATGATTTGTCTTTGGATGAACCCGGACACAGCACGCACACACAGAGCTAGTTCTTAAAGTGAGTTTATTGAACAGGATGGAAGATTGATGACGAGAGGAACCAGAGTCTTTTACGGACGGAGATGAAGGGTGCAGAAGCTGGCTGACAGGAGGAGTGTGGGGTGAGTGATCAGGAGGGAACTTTGGAGTGGAGGACTTGAGACCGTGGAACTGCTGCGGAACTTGAGACCGTGGAACAGCTGCAGAACTTGAGACCGTGGAACAGCTGCAGAACTTGAAACCGTGGAGCAGTTGCAGAACTTGAGACTGTGGAACTGCTGCAGAAATTGAGACCGTGGAACAGTTGCAAAACTTGAGACCGTGGAACAGCTGCAGAACTTGAGCAGAACGGAACCCAGGAGACGTGAACAGGAGTAGAGAACTTTAATTGGAACAGAAGCATGTCTAGGGTTGAGTCTGGCTGGAATAAAGCTGAAGTGAAGTCTTCTGACAGACCAAGACAGGAAAACTGAGCTGATACAGGGTTCTGGCAGAGACTGAGCAGGAGAAGAACACTACGGACCGGTGTTGTGGGAGTTTTGGGTGGAATTCTAAGCAATAGTAACTGAGTTCCCATCTTTACTAAATGACGAGACGGTGGTATAACGTTCCAGCACTTTTATTGAGAAACAGAGCAGAGATTCACATAGATGGAAAGTAATCGCACCCATCGGTTCCGCTGCAGTCTCTGTCTGCCCTGTCTCTGTCTGTGTCACTTTTCGGGCTTCCCCTAATACTGCACCGTGGCCTTCCCATGAGACAAAACAAAGACAGTCTATCGTAAACAATCAGTATCCCTCAGCAGCTGCGGCATTTGGCCTTGCAATCATAAAACAGTGGATCTTATACACAGACATCAGGTCTCCAGGCCTCCTCTGTCCGAGTGGTGTGAGGCCATAGTGACTTAAGAATAATAATTCTTATAACAACCGGCGAGCAAGAACAGACTGAGGTGAGTATAAATAGGGGTGGAAACAGGTGGGAACAGTTGGAGGCTCAGACTGCAGCCTACAAGCTGCATCCTGACAATATTTTTATATACATATAGATCACTATGTATGTAAATAAGACATCATATGCCCATTCCTTTTTCGTTTTGTATTTTTTTGTATCCTTTTTGATCCATTGTATATATGAAGATTCACTGTATATAACTGAATGCACCTTTCCTACTCTGCACCTTTTTGAATGAACCGATGTGGCAAGTGAATTTCTCTATTGTGAGATCAATAAAGCTTATCTTATCATATCAAATCAAAACACTGCAAAAACCGTAGATCTTGGTGTGTGCCCGAAACAGACGGTTTCCATTCTTTATCATAAAACCATATTGATCAGCATAATGCAATATCACAGTGTAGATGTCATAACACAGAAAACATAAACATGTAAGTCATTGGAATAGAGCAGTTGAAAAAACAGTAACACAATATAAGAAGAACGCAAAGTTAAGAAAGCTCTCAGGCCATTCAGTTTGATTTGTACTGATAGCAGTACAAATGAAAATTTTTGCTATACAAAAATATTAAATTTTAAAATATACATTTTAAAAATAAAATATTTAAAATATAAAATATTTAAAATAAATATATTTTAAATATATAGATTTTAAAATGCATATTTTAAAATATATAACATTTTTGTACTGCTATTATTTTAATGATATTGATAATAGTTTTAGATTAGTGAACATCTGTTCATGCTGAAACTGTGAATGTCATATAAATTAGTTGCTAACCTATCAATATCCGTCCATCCGTTTTTTGTTTTTTTTTGTTTATCCGGGGTCGGGTCGTGGGGGTAGCAGCTTCAGTAGGGAGGCCCAGATGTCCCTCTCCCCAGCCACTTGGGCCAGCTCCTCCGGGGGAATCCCAAGGTGTCCCCAGGCCAGCCAAGAGACATAGTCCCTCCAGCGTGTCCTGTGTCTTCCCCTGGGCCTCCTCCTGGTGGGACATGCCTGGACCACCTCACCAGGGAGGCTTCCTGGAGGCATCCTAACCAGATGCCCGAGCCACCTCAACTGGCTCCTCTCGACGTGGAGGAGCAGCGGCTCTACTCTGAGTCCTCCCGGGATGACTGAGCACCTCACCCTATCTCTAAGGGAGAGCCCAGACACACTGTGGAGAAAACTCATTTCGGCCGCTTGTATCCGGGATCTCGTTCTTTTGGTCACGACCCAAAGCTCATGACCATAAATGAGTGAGGAATGTAGATTGAGCGGTAATCTGGAACAGAAGCGTGTCTAGGGTTGAGGCTGGCTGGAATAAAGCCAGCCAGCCTTTGCCTTTTTGGCTCAGCTCTTTCTTCACCACAATGGATCGGTATAGCGCCCGCTTCACAGCAGACGCTGCACCAATCCGCCTGTCGATCTCCCACTCCATCTTCCCCTCATTCGTGAACAAGATCCCAAGATACTTGAACTCCTCCACTAGGGGCAGCACATCCTCCCCAACCCGGAGGAGGCACTATAACCTTTTCCGGTTCAAGACCATGGTCTCGGATTTGGAGGCACTGATTTTCTTCGCACTCGGCTGTGAACCGCTCTAGTGAGAGCTGTAGATCACGCCCCGATGAAGCCAATAGGACTACGTCATCCGCAAATAGCAGAGACGCAATCCTAAGGCCACCAAAACAGATCCCCTCAACACTTTGGCTGCGCCTAGAAATTCTGTCCATAAAAGTTATGAACAGAATCGGTGACAAAGGGCAACCTTGGCGGAGTCCAACTCTCACCGGAAACGAGTCCGCATTACTGCTGGCAATGCGGACCAGACTCTGACACCGGTCATATAGAGACCTGACAGCCCTTATTTAAGGGCCCGGTACTCCATACTCCCGGAGTACCCCCCACAGGATCCCTCGGGGGACACGTTCAAATGCCTTTTCCAGATCCACAAAGCACATGTAGAATGGTTGGGCAAACTCCCATGCCCCCACCAGGATCCTGCTGAGGGTGTAGAGCTGATCCAGTGTTCCACGGCCAGGACGAAAACCACACTGCTCTTCCTGAATCCGAGATTCGACTATCCGACGTACCCTCTTTTCCAGAACCCCTCAATAGACCTTACAAGGGAGGCTTAAGAGTATGATTCCTCTGTAGTTGGAACACACCCTCCGGTCCCCCTTTTTAAATAGGGGACCACCACCCCAGTCTGCCAATCCAGGGGAACTGCCCCCGATGTCCATGCAATGCTGCAGAGCCGCGTTAACCAACACAGCCCCACAACATCCAGAGCCTTAAGGTACTCAGGGTGAACCCCATCCACCCCGGGGCCTTGCCACCAAGGAGCTTTTTACCAACCTCGGCAACCTCAGCACCAGAGAAGGGAGAACCCGACCCAGAGTCCTCAGGCTCTGCTTACGCAATGGAAGACGTGTCGGTGGGATTAAGGAGGTCTTCGAAGTATTCCGGCCACCGACGCACAACGCCAAGTTGTGGTCAGCAGCACACCACCCCCACAATAAACAGTGTTGGTACTGCACAGCTTCCCCCTCCTGAGACGCCGGATAGTGGACCAGATCGCTTCAAAGCCGTACGGAAATCTTTCTCCATGGTCTCTCCGAACTCTTCCCATGCCCGAGTTTTTGCCTCGGCGACCAGCCGAGCCACCTGCCGCTTCGACTGCCGGTACACATCAGTTGCTTTCAGAGTCCCACAGGCCAAAAAAGCCTGGTAGGACTCCTTCTTCAGCTTGACTGCTTCCCCCACCGCTGGTGTCCACCAGCGTCTTCGAGGGCACGGAACAATGTCCGTTCAGACTCAATGTCCCCCGCCTCCCTCAGGACGTGTTCAAAGCTCTCCCGGAGGTGGGAGTTAAAGCTCCGTCTCACAGGGGACTCTGCCAGACGTTCCCAGCAAACCCTCACAATACGTTTGGGCCTGCCAGGTCTGACCAGCTTCCTCCCCCACCATCGGAGCCAACTCACCACCAGGTGGTGGTCGGTGGAGAGCTCTGCCCCTCTCTTCACCCGAGTGTCCAGGACATGCGGCCGCAGATCAGATGAAACGACAACAAAGTCGATCATTGAACTGCGGCCTAGGGTTTCCTGGTGCCAAGAGCACATATGGACACCCTTATGCCTGAACATGGTGTTTGTGATGGACAATCCATGACGAGCACAGAAGTCCAACAACAAAACACCACTCGAGTTCAGATCAGGTGGGCCATTCCTCCCAACCACGCCTCTCCAGGTCCCACTGTTATTGCCCACGTGAGCGTTAAAGTCCCCCAACAAAACGAGGGATTACCCAGGAGGTGCACTTTCCAGTACCCCTTCAAGGACTCCAAAATGGGTAGGTAATCTGAACTGCTGTTTGGTGCATAAGCACATACAACAGTCAAAACACGTCCCCCCACACGTCTGCGGAGGGAGGCCACCCTCTCGTTCACTAGGGAGAACTCCAACATGCAGGCACCGAGATGAGGTGCAACAAGTATGCCCACCCCAGCTTGACGCCTCTAATCAGGGGCAACTCCAGAGTGGAAGAATGTCCAGCCCCTCTCGAGGAGACTGGTTCCAGATCCAGAGCCGACTATCTCTTGTCGGAAGCTCTCAACCTCGTGCACTAGCTCAGGCTCCTTCCCCACCAGAGAGGTGACATTCCACGTCCCAAGAGCCAGCTTCTGCAGCCAAGGATCGGAACGCCAAGGTCCCCGCCCTCTACTGCCACCCATTGCACAATGCACCCGACCCCTTTGGCCCCTCCCATAGGTGGTGAGCCCATCGGAAGGGGGACCCATGTCGCCTCTTCGGGCTGAAAAGCCCAGCCACCAGACGCTCGCAAACGTGCCCCACCTCCAGGCCTGGCTCGAGAGTGGGGCCAAACGTAGCACAAACGTTTGACACCAATTTTGTCTGATTTCATAAAAGTAGGGTGGATGGTTGACCTTTACATTTTCATTAATATCTTCAAAGCCAAAGCAACACAAACAACAATTTATGCTGCACAAACCAGCACAAACGAAGTCGAGTTAATTGACACCCATTTCGTCTTATTTGAGGAAGGGGGGGGGCTGGTTGACCTTTGATGACCTCTAGAAACATTTCTTTATATCTTTATAATGATAGCGGCACAAATGAAAATCATTGCTGCACAAACATAGCACAGTTTATTGACACCAAATTTATTTAATTTTGCAAATGTGAGCAGGGCCAAGGGAGTGGTTGACATCTGACGACCCCTGGAGAACAATTTTTTTTATATCTTTAGAATGATAGGAGTACAAATGAAAATTTTTGCTGCACTAACCATCACAAACATAGCCAAGGTGATTGACACCAATGCTGTCTGATTTTATAAGTGAGGGGGGCTGGTTGACCTTTTGACCTTTAACCTTTCATTAATATCTTCAAAGCCAAAGCAGCACAAATGGCAATTTTTGCTGCACAAACCAGCACAAACGGAGTCGAGTTAATTGACACCCATTTCGTCTGATTTGAGGAAGGTGTGGGGGGGGGGGGGGCTGGTTGACCTTTGATGACCTCTAGAAACTATCTTTAAAATGATAGCGGCACAAACAAAAATTGTTGCTGCACAAACCAGCACAAATGTAACACAAATGTTTGACACCAATTTTGTCTGATTTGAAGAAGGTGGGGGGCCAACTTCACAAGTTGGCCCCACTCACTTCACACATGAATCTAATTGCGCTTATGGTTCTCAGTCAACTCATCCCGTGGAATCAGAGTTCTCTGGCATTTTCACCCGCAGTCCTCTCATTGTTTCCTGCTTGCAGGCTGGACAATTGAGCTGGATGGTAATGAGTTTTCAGTTCTGGCCTGGGCAATAAGCATTTTACTCCCAATAAAAAAACGCTCCATGAAGATGGTCGGCAGACAAGAGGCTTTGTCTTCTATCCAGGAACAGAAACAAATGTGTAATTAGTGTTCTTATCAAACTCCCGTTCATGTGACATTTATTAAAAACATCCTCCAAGCACTTTCACATCCAACATATTCCTGTTCACAATTATTTAGCTCCCAGCTTAAAATTCTGCAATTTAATTATTAATTAAAAGAGTAATCTTTAAGTTCAAATGTATTTGCTGTAGGTTTCCAGTAATTCTTAACAGAATGCATCCAATGTGTGTCTTAACTTTCATTGTTGTTCAGTTGAAAAATCTTCTAAGCGTAATTTTATCATCTTATTTGTTTCATGGCCGTCTTTATACTTACTACAGTGTTAAGGTTTCGCCGTATCCCATGTAACCCACAGTCAGTCTCATTCGGAATTTCCTTGCTGATTCAGCTCTAAAATACTTTATATGTGTTTTTAATACCCAAAAAAGTAAAGCCTTAAGTTTGTAAAAGAATGCTAGCCTAGGGAGGAGACAGGAAGCAGTTCTGTGAATCAACTTCAGCTTGATGTCCATCAAACCTTTTTTCACTCTCTTTTTTTTAAGGGAAGTGCTGTTGCTTTAAAAAACGAGGTGCAAATCTACACAAAAAAGATAAAATATTTATACCACGCTGGTATCTGGTCAAGAATGCCAAGGTTCTTCACAACAAGGTAGCAGCAAGAAGATCCTGAGCCGGCATCCAACCAGGTAAATCTTCAGTACCACACACAACTTTATCCAAAATAAATTTTTCTCTGGTTTAAGTGTCAATCATAGTAGAGAACAGTAGCCCTTTTGAAAATGTTCAAACATTGTTGAACAAACAAAGCTACTTAAGCAAATCAGAATTAGTTCCCAATTAAATCCTAAAAAAAGTAAACCTTACATGTGATTATTTGTATTTTAACTGAGGATTAAGAACTTCGATTTAGAAGTACTTGGATGAACGTGTCTCTGCGTTCTTATTTGTCTAGGCCTTGATAATTGGATCTATGTGTTTGAGCGCGAACCTGGTCAGGACAGGGTAGGTTTCTCTGATGCTTTCTCTTTTTCAGCAACCCTCAAAAAAACAAAAAGCTTTACAGTGTAAGGTGTCCGGTAATCCCTGTGGGACCACCTCGTCGTCTCCTGTGTCCTGGTTCCAATTGCCTCAGGCATTGAAACACTTTCACCACCTGTGACAAGTTCACAACAGTTCCAAACCACAGCAGCTTGTCCTGGGTGTCTCCACACCCCCTGTGTGTGAAATGTCTCTCGTTGTAAGCTCATGATATCACCTTATGTCCTATTCAGGATGTTCCCTCTTCCCTGCACAACAGGAGTTCCAATGTTGGGTGCCATTACAGCTTTGATGCTCCTCAGAGTAAACCTTCATTCATTGATATCACCTTCAAGCTGTTACCCTTTTATCATCACAGCCGCTGTGCAATCCTGACCAGATCCAAAATGTCCAACTAATCTAATTGGCTTTATTTCTTTTCTGTAAGTAAGTGAGAGGATAATCACTAAATTATCCTGGTCTAAAAGACCTCTAGGTTAATAGTTAGCTAAACTCAGTTTTATGTGTTTTTTTTTTCCTCAGGAACTTTCAACATTTGGTTAAAAACAGAACTATTGCGTTGTTTGTGTCCGGGTTGAGAGATATTAAATCACCATAAATATTGTAAGTAACTGCGTGTAATTCCAAAACAATTGTTCACTGGTGCTTTAATCCCCAATTTACCCATGTTAGTTAGTAGAAGTAGTCATTATGCTAATTTTGCAGTCTTATCCAATTTAGCCTGTAACCCTTTCTTTGCACTTTATTGATGTCTGCTGGAGTGTCTTATTAGTGCCTCTGCTTACTTCAAGATGTCCAGTAAATGCGGTGTTTGCAATTTCCCCTTCGCACCAGTAGGTAGTGTAAAGGATCAAGTTAAGCCCCTTATATTAATGAAAAATGAATTAATTCATTCATTTCTCCTGTTTAAACTGTTGATGTAATGCCCACTTAATTTATTAAGTTACTCTTTGATTCCATCATGTAAATGAATATTATGGTGCAAAATAATTGTCTTAACGGTCTTCCCTATTTTGTCATGCATGATGCGTTTACAAAGTTTTTTAAATCTTAAAGTTGCTTCTTTAAAAGTTTTCACCTTTACAGAATCAGCAATGTGTTTCGTTATGTGTGTTTTGCTTTTAATTGTGTACAAAAAATCTGAAGTGAAACACAGGAAGGTGTGTCTGCCAAACTCATCTTAGTTTCTGTTGACAGAGTGGCTTATGTTGCTCTGACCTACCTATGGGAATGTGCTTCTATGGGTTTAGGCTACTGGAGGACATCAGGATCTATTTTTCTCACTCTAACGAGTTCTACTGTTCTTCAATTATGCATTGCTTATCATCATTTCTGCTTATAACTTTTTGTTCTCTCTCTTTTTTCTTCATAGTAGGTACATCTGGTCTGGCGTTCTGTTATCTGAGACATCATCCAGAGAAGACAGCTCACCCGCTATTACCATCTAATGTAGAACAGATTACTGGATCAATGTGTGCTTCTGTGCTTTTTTGTCTGTCTTGTTGTGTCTCTGCTCTGTCTTCTCTAGCCCCCAGTCGGTCGAGGCAGATGACCGTTCACACTGAGCCCGGTTCTGCTGGAGGTTTTTCCTTCCCGCTAATGGGTGGTTTTTCTTTCCACTGTCGCTTCATGCTTGCTCAGTATGAGGGATTGCCGCAAAGCCATGGACAATGCAGACAACTCTCCCTGTAGCTCTACGCTTCTCCAGGAGTGAATGCTTCTTGTCGGGACTTTGAAGCAATCAACTGGTTCCCTTACATAGGACATTTTTGACCAATCTGTATAATATGATTGATTTTGACTTTGTAAAGTGCCTCGAGATGACATGTTTCATGAATTGTCGCTATATAAATAGAATTGAAGTCCGGTGATGGTTTCCCAACACTTCTGTTTTTGCCCCCTGCCAGGTGTCCATTTTCAGAGTCTTTTCCTTGCCCCAAGTCATAATTTCAGTCAGCCGCACACATCCCTACAGCAGGAGCACTCATCCACGAAGCACCTGATCCCGCCTTAATCTCTGAAAGCAGAAACAGGCTTTGCCAACATTTTTGCCAAAGAAAGCTTCATAGGTTGAAAAAAAATTACAGTAAAGCAGTCACAAACAGTTCAACCATAGTGTTCCCTCTTAAAAACATAAAAATAAAATAACAGAAATAAAATGAAAAATAAATAAAACTAAATAATTAAATTGAAAAAATAAATAAAACAAAACAGAATTTTCCTCTGCCAAAATTTTTAATCAAAACTGGATCATGCAGAAGTCAATGACATCACCTTTTCTCTCCAGGATCAGCCCCCATGTCACTGTGGCACCGTGTTGGTACTCATTTGCATCTGAGAATTTCTAAAAAGAGACTACAATCTCTCTGTTAGCACATTCCAATTATATTGACCAGGTTTTTTTTTGCAAAGAAAAACACTGGAAAGCAGGAAATTCTAAACCACCACGTTTCTCCGCCAGAACATCTCAATATTACCTGGCATAAGTTGGTTAGAACTTAGCATAATTAAGTGTCCAAATTTGATTATAACTTCTTACCATGGTAAATGGCTTGTACTTGTATAGCGCTTTAACTAGTCTTGACGACCTCCAGAGCGCTTCACACTACAGTTTAGTCATTCACCTATTCACACACACATTCACACCCTGACGGTGGTGAGCTATGTTTGTAGCTACAGCTGCCCTGGTGTAAGCTGACAGAGGCGAGGTTACCATACACCAGCACCACCGGGCCCTCTGACCACCGCCAGCATGCAAGGCAGGTGAAGTGTCTTGCCCAAGGACACAAGGACGGTATTAATATTTTTGTGCCGTAGGCCAGAAAACTCTGATCCAGCCGCACAATCACATTCAGATGTTTACATCATGGTCAGATTTGTTTATCATATCTTTTGTCCTATTTTCAGGTTAAACTTTCCCTCTAAGGTTTGTAACCGATGACGTGTTTAATGTGGCCTTCTGGTATTTTGACGCTCTTCAAAATTCCTCTTTAGCTGCATTAAAATTAAGTAAAAATAAAAATAACCCTTACAAGCAATTCATGTTTAGTTACATACAGTTTTGATCGAACCCAAAGCACATCAGTGCATGGTCTTTGATTACATCTATTGTAATCAAAGACCACGTATATCTAAAACTTCTTTCAAAACAAGCAATATCATAATCTCAGTTATTTTTTATATAACTTTAGGGCTTAAAACAAGTGATAGGATCTCTGCTTGATTTTGTAGTACAGTAAACCCAACTATGTCATGATTTGTTATATGAACCCGAACACAACCACACACAAGCAGAGCTTCATTTGAGACTTTACTGAAGGTTCTGGATAGTGGAGGATGAAAACCATCAGTCTGTACCGAGCTGGAGCAGGAGGATGGTGATGGCAGCAACTGGCAAGCCGGACGGAGCCGAAGCACTGGATAGAGAACCCTGGAGCAAAGAGGTAGCAGGAGAACCAGCAGCAAGGCAGAGTGAATACTTGCAGGGCCGGAGTAACAGCAGTACCAGCAGCATGGCAGAGTGAAAGCTTGCAGCACCAGAGTAACAGCAGTACCAGCAGCATGGCAGAGTGAATACTTGCAGGCGGGCGGAGACAAAGGGAACTTGGGCTGGACAAGGAAAGGATGAGGTGAGCAGTAATGAGCAGACGATCCGACAGGGAAGAGCTAACTGAGGGAGGTTTAATTAGGAGAGATGACAGGTGGAATGAGTCCGGGCTTGATTAGTGGCTGACAGGTGTAGGTGATTACTGAGGTGGAACCGGAGCTGTATGGGAGGTGAAAGTGCCATGAAATTTCCATGGTGCAGCAAGCATACCTGCACCATGACAAACAAGCTTTTACGTACAGCTTATTGTCAGTTCCAATTTTCTAACAAAGCTGAAATATTTTCGTTCAAGCCATGTTAATCTCTCTGTGTATCAATTTAATTTGGGCCGGACATATAATGTGGAAAACCAAAACAAACTTTAAGTTATCGAAATCTCTCTTTCCCTTCTTTACTTTTAGTTAACATATTTCATGCTTAAAAAATTAAATTTTTTTTCGGAGCTGCAATCTCCTAAAACAAATGAAAATTTTTTAAAACATTGATATTTATAATTTTAACTGAATTATTTCACACAGACGAACGTTTAGTTACATACAAATGATGACATTCAGACAGAACAAACACACGCAGGTCAGCCTGTTTTTCTTCACTATTTTACACAGATCTGTGGTTTTTCATTAAAAACACAAAACAAAAAAACATTTAGACTCCGAGCCAATGTCGAAAGATATATTTTCAATATGGTAAGTGCCCTGCTTACTTGAAACGGAAGCGCGGGTGGTGTGCCCACTTACCCCAACTGCGTCGTCCACACACGGTTGTACGCTTCAGCCCCGCAAGGATACATCTCTTTATCTTGCAGACACCTGGACGCTTATCCCTTATTTTAAGTTATACATTGATATTAGCAGTTCATAACACTTTTATCCATGACGGAAGTGCCCCTAGTCTGTCCCCAGGAAACACGCTTCCCCCGTGCAACGCTTTTTTAGTTCCGTTTCCGTTACTGTTTTTCTTCTTCTTTTTTTTTCTTCAAAGTTTCCTTTTTTATTTTATTTTATTACTAACAGTACTGAAATATTAAATGAACCTCTTTTTCGGAAATCTGCATGTTTAATTCAATCATTAGGCGCCCACCTATGCATTGAAAATGCATGGCGGAGGCCTTATACTATGCACCTAATAAGGGTTTCTTTATTAGGCGCCCGCCTAAGCATTGAAAATGCATGGCGGAGGCCTTATGTTATGCACCTAATAAGGGTTTCTTTATTAGGCGCCCGCCTATGCATTGAAAATGCATGGCGGAGGCCTTATGCTATGCACCTAATAAGGGTTTCTTTATTATTATTAGGCGCCCGCCTATGCATTGAAAATGCATGGCGGAGGCCTTATGCTATGCACCTAATAAGGGTTTCTTTATTATTAGGCGCCCGCCTATGCATTGAAAATGCATGGCGGAGGCCTTATGCTATGCACCTAATAAGGGTTTCTTTATTATTATTATAGTACCGTTAATACAGCCCGAACCGTAGGGTCTACCCCCACATACTATATATCGAAACGTTGGTCTCGACGCCGCGATCAGGGCTTTTTGTACTTGACGCCGTTTCGACTTACATTTGGAACAAAATTTGCAAAAAACACTTCTTAACACAATTGACCTCTCAATAAAGCTCGGCTGAGCACGACACTGGTGTTTTGGTCAAGTGGGTTAGGTGTCGGGCTGCAAAGCAGAAGATCGAAAGTTCGAATCCAAGCTGTGCCAATTTTAGAGAATTACATTTTCACCCAATATTTCATTTCCCTTTGGCTTTAAAAAACGATTTTTCAATTTAAATCAATACAGTTCACCTAATGCCTTTAACTTTTTTATTCACATATTTTATTTTTTCATGCTACATTGAAGTATTTAATCATGTTTTAATAACACCAATTTTCCATGCTGCTTCGATGCAGACCTTCTCCTGTTGGCTCATTAGCAGCCTCATTTGTTGTGGTCTGTTGTCATTCACACAGAACAATAAACCGTGCCAGCCGACATGAGTTTTACAAACGGCAAAGCTTTGTCTTAAGCAGTAACGTGCCTCTACTCCACGCTGCGTTCTCAGACCAGTGTGATGCGTTCCCGAGCGTCAGAAAGCTGCATTCAGGAGCATGGGACATTTCTAATTTACAATAATATATATATTTTTTTACAAGTAACAATTAAATAACTTGAACAACTGGTATAAATGAATGATGATAAAGGAATTTATTTAACATGTTTTGGGACAGTTTGTATTCAGACGTTTTAAGAAAACATTAAAGTATTTTATGTATTGTTTATTAATTTATTTTATATTATACTTAATCTCCTCCTTTTCCTGTATAATCCTGCCTCAAGCATTTCGCTGGCTCTCCTTATTATTGTAAACTTTGTAATGTAACGAGAGTTCAGGGACATCCTACAATCAGGCTTAGGCTACTGGAGGACATCAGGGCCAGTTTTTCTCACTCTACTGATTTCTGCTGTTCTCCAGTTTTGCATTGCATTGCATTGAAATGAAAGTCACATTTCCTGCCACAGTTGTTTGCTGCTTCTCCACCGAAGCCAGGCCTGCAAGCTCTCCACCATCAGCCATCACTTATCAGTTACCCTCCTTCACTGCCTTGAATTTTAGTCATACTCAAAAACTGCTAGTTGAAAGAATAATTAATTTCATTATTATTTTCTGTTTAAAAATCCAGTCATATTCACTGAATTAGAACATCTTTTTAGAATGTTTTTTAGTCTGAAAATGACAAGTACCTTTTGAAATTAACCTTAATGCAGGTACCAAACTTGTCCTTAAACCACAATAATTGTATTTATTTTACCACTATACTGTACTATTTTAATCTTAAATCTTATTTTTATTAGTTGGGATGGCTGCCAGCACAACACTGCATTATGTCCTCGTGACAGAAATCATCGCTAGAAAAATGCATTATCATCATTCAACAATGATTACTGAAAAAGACGTACTTCGTTCCTGCAGTTCCTATACTGTCCACGAGTGGCGCTGTGTGAGCAGACAACAAGCAGTACTCTTTGAGTTCCGGGTCAGAGGTGAACTCCTCCATCTTGTGGCTGCTGTCACTACCCGATCCGTACAGGAAGCACGATCCGTACAATCAGCTCATTTGCGCGTGCGCAAACATATTAACTTCCGTATATATATATATATATACACTCCATATTGTAATGTTTTACATTACATAAAGTTGTATAATTAACGTGAACACAATTAATCTTGTATAAAATAGTTTTATTAGAACATATATATATATATATATATATATATATGTGTGTGTGTGTGTGTATGTAAACAAAATTGATCCCATTATTAAGGAATAAAATATGTTTTTTTTCTCAAATAAAGCAATAATAGAGTGCATTCAGACAATACGGATAAACGTTACGCAATAACGGACTGCTCTTAGCATGTCTGATGATGACGTCAAGCAATACAATGGATAGAATTTAAAAAGCATCAATTTCTTCCAGAAAAGTCTTCAATATTGACTTTACGATGCAGTTCAGTATTCTTTAATGATTTAAGGATATAAATAAAGGTTTTTCAGTACCATAATTACATTATTTTTTGGCGACCCGGAAGTTATTCTGTTTGCGCACGCGCAAATGAGCTGATTGTACAGATCGTGCTTCCTGTACGGATCGGGTAGT
This sequence comes from Fundulus heteroclitus, assembly GCF_011125445.2. Taxonomy (NCBI): domain Eukaryota; kingdom Metazoa; phylum Chordata; class Actinopteri; order Cyprinodontiformes; family Fundulidae; genus Fundulus; species Fundulus heteroclitus. The sequence continues at coordinate 1,687,093 of NW_023396689.1, read as the reverse complement.
GACAGCTGCTATTGCTTGCCGTGCTGTGCTGCCGTTTTTCCTAAATTACTGAAGGATATTGTTGAATCAAGTCCAATTAACCCAGACCAAAGGTTCCATTGGGTGTTTTCCTTGCAACTACGTGACGGTGAGTCGTTTATTTAATGTCGGTTTTATATTATGGTAGAAATGCGGTGGCTAATCTACACGCCACTGAGCTATATGCTACACGTATTTTTTTATTTTTTTATTTTTTTTTATTAAGCACTTAACATTGACATGAAAAAAGACTCTCAGAGGATGGCAAAATGTACATAAACAAATGAAGATTAATTACAATACAAAAGTGCAAATACAAAACAACAGGGGATTTATGTGAAGACAACTATCGAAATCAAAAATAGGAGACATTGAAATATAAACAACAAAAACGGTAGGTGCAATTAGAATAGCAGAAGTTGGGAGAGGTCAAAACTCAATTTTTTGTCATGTCTGTCTTTTTTTATCTGAAGAGATGAAACAAAGGTTTTAAAGTCATTGATAAACCAATGAAAGGAGGGTTGAGCATTTCTCCATTTAGCACAATGGATATGATATTTACCCAACAGCAGGATGATGTTAATAGTGTCAGAAACAGGCAAAGGAAGATGGTCCATATAAAAAAAGACATCATATAATGTAAATGGGGCACATCATTAATTTTCAAAGAAAGCCAATCTCTCATCTCATTCCAGAACTGTTGTGTAGTAGGACATTGGTAAAACAGATGTTCAAGAGTTTCACTGTTATTATTACAAAAGGAACATTGATCCACCTCAAAACCAAATCTTTTTTTTTTTTTATTCTGCCACAGGATAAATTTTGTTTATGATTTTAAAATGAGTTTCTTTAACTTTAGGTAAAATGGGCCATTTAACAAATTTTGAGAACGCTTTATCAAGCGTTTCTGGACTAACAGCAATTTCTCCCTTCCGAATAAATCTAACATAATCATGAAAATTTCTGGCTTTGAAAAAACTACTAATTAATTTATTATTGCATTTTTTATCAAGCAGATTGCATTGTGCAATCAACAATGTGGGCACTAATGGTGGAGAATTATTATATAACCTAAAATTTTTGATCAAATGAATTAAAGGCAGTGGAATCGATTTACACAGTTTGTTATATTCTCTTAGAGAACAATTAAGATCATATTTTTTTTTAAGTCGGAATAATTTAAAAAATCGCTGTTATCATCCATTAAATCAGTAACATAAATAATGTCTTTGTTGAACCATTCCTTTTTGAATATAGATTTACGATTAAGTGTTATTACTCTATTGTTCCATAGAGTTGAATTATGGGGAGTAAAGCTGTGGGTGAATATCATTTTCCAATAATGCAAAATCTGCTTGTGAAAGTTGGACAGTTTGATTGGAATCCGGTTTACCTCAAAATCACATTTTAGAATAAAGTCTAAACCTCCTAATTTGCTAAAACAAAGATCTTGGAATGTGAAACCACATAGAATTCGGATGCAACATGTACGATTTTATCCAGTAAATTCTGAAGGTGCCAATCATTGATTCAATATCTGGAGCTTTAATACCACCTTTATCATAGTCTTTCAGTACTGAGACTTTTTGATGTAATGCGTTTTATTCCTCCATAAAAATTGAAAGATTACTGTTTGCTTTGTTTATGTTTTTAGAGGATATATACAAGGAGTGGCAGGGATAAATCAGTTTGGAAATACCTTCAGTTTCGGATAGAATTGTTCTGCCAAAAATAGTAAGATCTCTGATTAACCAGTGACTAAGGGATTTTTTCATTTCCAAAATACGATTAAAAATATTTGTATCTTCTCTTCTAATTAAGTTTTTTGATATTGTCAGCCCTAGGTATTTTACTTCAGTTACAACTTTAATTGAGGCAATGGAGGGGTCAGAACATGTATGAATAGGGAGTAGTTCGCATTTTTTAATATTAAGGGTTAAACCAGACGTTGAGATGTGAGCTAGCAGTTTATAGTCATTACATAGTAGTGTTATAGGCCTCCAATTGTCTAATAACAATTTATCTTTATTGGGCTTTGGAATTAGGGTAATAATACCTCTTTTCATTGTAGGGGACAAATGGCCAGATGAAATACATTCCAAAAGGGCATTATAGAGCAGTAGTCTGATATCATTCAGTGTTTCCCGCAGGAATTTGATTAGGCGAGGCGGTAAGTTTGGGGGGGTGGACGACAAGTTTTACGCGGACCGACTCGCGGAGCGGGGGGTATCCATGTGGTTTTTCCCTGCCATTCACGCACGCGCGTGTTAACGTCACATTTTTTTTTTGTTTTGGCGTAAGTTTGGCGAGGCGGCCGCCACGCCAAGATAGCGCTGCGGGAAACCCTGTCATTCCAAAAATGGATATAGAACTCTACTGTTAGACCATCTAATCCAGGGGATTTTCCTTTTGACATGTTTGCAATTGCTAAATCTAACTCTTCAATTTTGAGGTTGTCATCCATAAGTTGCTTAAAATTCCCATCAATTATTTTCCTATATTTCCCAATTTTCTCAAAAAATATTTGACAATGCTCTACTGAAAATTTGGTTGTATACAGTTTTTTATAAAAGTTTCTTATTTCCTCCTTTACTTCGTCCTGGTTATCAATACTTTTATTATCAATAATTAACTTATTAATTTTCTTTTTCGTTTGTCTTTTGCTTTCTCTAAATATAGATTGTCCAATTGGGTTTGAAGACTATTTAATTCAACTTGTTCATCTAAAGATAAGTCTGTTTTACATAATATGTTTATATTCTTTATAATGTCCTGTTGTTTTTGCTTTTTTATTTTAGAGATATATTTGCTCCTAAGAATGGCAATATCTTTAATTTTGAATTTAAACCACTCCCATTTATTTAAATGAGACATTTCTAATTGATTAATTCCATGTAGTAAGTTTTTAGTTTCATTACAGAACTCCTCATTGTCTAAGAGGTTATTATTGAACTTCCATAAAGAGGGGGGAATAACCTTCATCCTGTCAAGTTGAAAGAAAATTGAAATGCCACAGTGATCTGTTAAAGGTGATGCCAATATTTCACATTTATGGACTGCATTTATCAGGTTGGTAGAATTTAACCAAAAGTCTAATCTTGAGCATTGGCCATTATTGGCTGAACTAAACCATGTGTATTGTTTGGTATTGGGGTGTTTAATTCTCCAGTAGTCAATCAGATCTGTTTTCATGGTGAATTCACTTATGATTTCATCTTAAAAATGACTGACATCTTGGGGGAAAGCGATCCATCCAGAGGTCAGGAACCAAATTAAAATCACCCCCAGAAACAACTTTATCAGTAGTATAGGTAATTTTCCATTCTTCTATCATCTTGCTCAAGGAAGCAAAAAGTTGTTTGTTTTGTAACCTTCTGTTGTATCCATATACACATATCAAAATATAATTTACATCACTATATTCAATCACCATCATTATCCAGTGACCATTGATGTCACTTATGTGGTTAATCACATTTCCAGAAAACCTGTTGAACATAATCATCACTCCAGCTGAGTGTGAAGTGCCATGGCTGAAAAAAATGCTTTCTCCCCATTGTTGTTTCCAGAATTTTGTGTCTGCCTCCACTGAGTGAGTTTCTTGCAGGAAAATAATATTACTCTTTTGCTCCTTACAAAAAAGAAAAGTTGCCTTACGTTTCACATTGTTTTTCAGTCCCCTTGTATTTAAAGAAAAAAAAGATAAAATTTACAAAGTACCAAAAGTGCGCTGAAAAGGATTTGCGCAGGAATGAGTAGCTTATATCCCAAACAGAATTTAGTAATAACATTTGCAACAACCCTTCGGGTAATCAAACATTTAACTAACAAGGTAAATTCACAGTACCTGTTATAGACCAATATAACTAAAGCATGTTGGTCAGTTAGGGTCCACACAATGATTGTCGATCAGAGCATAGCCCTCCTTCAGGAACGCTCTTTTCCCCTTCTTCCTGGCATCCTGGACCAGAGGCCACAGCTTGGAAGGCGCATCCCGATCTTCTTTGGAAAAGTCCTCTTTGAAGCGGATATGCATCTCGCTACACACCGCGCGTCCTTCGACTTTTTCCACACTTCATCTCTGACGGTTCTCATCCCGAACTGGATGATAATCGCCCTCGGCGTGTTGTTGGAAGTAGCCGCGGAGCCACGTTTACCCAGGCGGTGAACCGTGTCCACAGTGTCTCGCAGCCGGTCCATGGAGAGGGGAACAACTCTGGTAAGTATTCCGATGACGACTTCTCTTGTGTTTTCTCCCTCTTTTTCTGGTAATCCTGTCAGCCTCAAATTCCACCTTCTTTTGTACCGAGCCTGGTCCTTGGTTGCTCTTTTTAGCGTGTTGTTTTCTTTTTGAAGCTCGTCGATCTTTTCTTGGAGCTGAAGAATTTCTTGTTTGTTTTCTATTGTAGCCATGGTGTTAGCTTCAATGCGTTTATCAAAACTCTTTAACAGTTCAGTCTGTTCATCCATTTTCTCGGTCAACGCCTGAACAGCCTGGAGAATAGCGGCACCGATATTTCCATCACCTTGGTCTTTTTTGGAAGAGGCTTCGTCGACATCAATGTCTTCAATGTCGCTCTCATCACAAGCCTCGCGGAGAGCAGTGAAGTTGTAGTTATGGTCTGTCATGTTGGCAACTCATGGTTGAATTCTAATGGAGGTTATGGAAAGTTGCAAAGGAATTTGCTATCTTGGGATAAAACAATACGTTTTAATCAGTTTAAACCATCTTGGGTCCTCTCTTATATGCTACACGTATTGGCATCTTAAAAATGGTCTTATAAGCTTAAAAGATCATTCTACTATTGTTGATTTTGTGGCCGAATACAAGATATGTTCTCAAAGCGTTAAATAAGCCCTTTGTTTTTTCAACATTTTGTCTTTTAAGGATAATTTTAAGTTACTTTTCATTAAATTTGTCAATGGCCTATGGAAGTCTGGAGGGGTGGCAGTAAAAGCCTAACAGCAGCGCGATCTCTCCTCCGCTGCAGCGACAGTAAAGAGCTGCGTGAAGCTGACACCCCACCCACAGAAAAAACTCAGTTAAATAGACGGAATGGTTAGTGCTTCGTTTGTGCAGGTTTGTGCCGTTAAAATTAGCGTTTGTGCTGTTTTGGTTTTGAAGATATTAAAGAATATTTCTTAAGGTCATCCAGAGTTCACCATCTCCCCATTTTGCTTCGAATCAGATCAAACTAGGGCTACTTCTTTTAGTGCTTCGTTTGTGCAGGTTTGTCGTTTGTGCTGCTTTGGTTTCGGAGATATTATGAATTTTAATTTCAACCGATGACGTCATCCCAGCCCGCCGCTTCAAAATAAAGTGCTACGGTAAATCATATGTTATTGCCAACACTGGAAAAAACGTAAGTCTTTTTAATATATTTCTACTGATAAATCAGTAACATTACTATGAAGTTGTGTCATCTACCGAGCCTCCCCCCCCTACAGCATTCTTATAAAATGATTTATATATTCCTGCTTATTGGCAAAGATCTCTTCGGGAAACATGTTTTTGTTTGTTTTTTTAGTTTCCTGACTGAGGGGATAGGCTGGAACAGTCTCTGTGCAGGATGGCTGGCGTCCTTAATGATGTTCCTCAATTGTGTAAGAAGATGTGGTCAGATCTACCGTTTGGTCTCAACACTTTTCTCAAGAAAGCAGTTTTTAATTTTTCTTTTATCATGCAAGTTGTTTTAGCCGCTATTGTAAAATGTGTGTTATATTGTTTTGTACTTTATTCCTGAATAAATATTACGATTTATTTTGTCTCATTTAAAGAACTTTACTTTAGATAGCAATGTCAAGTGAGCCACCAAAAAAGGCATTTCATTTATTAGAATGTTCAACTGTTTTCATAAAGTCTATTTTTCCTAATCAGAAGGGTTTATTCTTCTTCGAGAGTATAATGTTTATAACATTTTCAAACAGTAACTTGGTTATAGTTGATCTTAGTAGTCATAGTTCATTACTCCTCTGAATTAATTAGAATAGCAAACCTTTATTGCTCTACAATAGGGAGAATTGGGGGTGTCTGCACCTAACAAAAGGGCAATTAAAGTATACAGGCTTATATAAGGCAGAAAACATACCCAAACTAAAATCAATAACAGAAGGTGGACTCATCAGAGAACTATACATGTTTCACATTGTCCACAGCCCAAGATTTGCACCATTGAAACCGACGTTTGACATTGGCACGAGTAACCAAAGGTTTGGCTATAGCAGCCCGGCTGTGTATATTGACCCTGTGGAGCTCCCGACGGACAGTTTTGGTGGAAACAGGAGAGTTGAGGTGCACATTTAATTCTGCTGTGACTTGGGGAGCCGTGGTTTTATGTTTTTTGGATACAATCCGGGTTAGCACCCGAACATCCCTTTCAGACAGCTTCCTTGTGTGTCCACAGTTGATCCTGTTGGATGTGGTTCGTCCTTCTTGGTGGTATGCTGACATTACCCTGGACCCCGTGGCTCTTGATACATCACAAACACTTGCTGTCTTGGTCACAGAAGCAAGGCAAGGGAAATTTATTTATATAGCACAATTCAGTACAGAGACAATACAAAGTGCTTTACATGAATAAAATATAGCAAAATAAACGCAAGTAGGAATAAAATGTAGATAGAAAATAGAAGCAAGTAGAGATAGAATGTAGAAACAAAGAAGAACATTAAAAACACTAAAACAATTTAACTAGAACAGTCAAAGGCAATTTTAATCAAATGTGTTTTTAATCTTGATTTAAAAGAACTCAGGCTTTCCGCACTTTTACAGTTTTCTGGAAGTTTGTTCCAGATAAGCGGAGCATAGGAACTAAATGCTGCTTCTCCGTGTTTGGTTCTGGTTCTAGGTATGCAGAGCAGGCTGGAGCCAGAAGACCTTAGTGGTCTGGAAAGTTGATACACTGATAAAAAGTCTGTAATATATTTAGGTGCTAAGCCATTTAGGGATTTATAAACTAACAGAAGTATTTTAAAGTCTATTCTCTGAGATACAGGGAGCCAGTGTAAGGACTTTAGAACTGGGGTTATGTGCTCTACTTTCTTAGTCTTAGTGAAGACGTGGGCAGCAGCGTTCTGGATCAGCTGCACCTGTCTGATCCAGCAGACCTGTGAAAACACTGTTGCAGTAATCAATTCTACTAAATATAAACACACAGATTAGTTTTTCCAGATCCTTTTGTAACATTAGTCGTTTAATCCTGGAAATGTTCCTCAGGTGATAGAAAGCCGACCTTCTGTCTGCAAATGCTTTTGGAGGTTCAGGTCTGAGTCCATGTTATAAGAATTATTATTCTGAAGTCACTATGGCCTCACACCACTCGGACAGAGGAGGCCTGGAGACCTGATGTCTGTGTATAAGATCCACTGTTTTCTGATTGCAAGGCCAAATGCTGCAGCTGCTGAGGGATACTGATTGTTTACGATAGACTGTCTTTGTTTTGTCTCATGGGAAGGCCACGGTGCAGTATTAGGGGAAGCCCGAAAAGCGAGGCAGACAGAGACAGGGCAGACAGAGACTGCAGCGGAACCGTGGGGTGCGATTACTTTCCATCTATGTGAATCTGCTCTGTTTCTCAATAAAAGTGCTGGAACGTTATACCACCGTCTCGTCATTTAGTAAAGATGGGAACTCAGTTATTATTGTTTAATATTCCATCCAAAACTCCCACAACAATTTGGCGTCACGAACAGGATCTCCGACCGACGAGCGAGGGAGTCCGGGGACAGGAGCTGTTTTGGCCAACCCGGAGAGGTTATCCGGCCTCTGGTACCCCGAATGGATTTTCAAGGGATGTGGAGGAGCTCCTGGTCTCGGAGCGTCTCTGGGCGTCGGCGCGAAGATCCGAACCTTTCTTTCATGAGACGGTAAGGGGATTATTTTCCAGCTCTTTTAAAAACAAACGCTTGCAAGCTTTTAAATTTTAAACCCCATTTTAAAGTATACCTCAAGAAATTTTAAAATTTAAAACTGTAAACCTAAAAGGTAGTAAAAGTAAAAGCCGGTAGAAATAATGAATTATATTTAATCCTTAAGGCAAATAAAACAGGGTTCGCAATACCGAACGGTGACTAAGGTTTAAACATTAAACTAAAATTCAAAATTTAATTAGAATACGTTTTCAGCTGAAATACGGACTTTCCCACAAGGGGGAAGGAGTGGCAGAGTGATTTTCACCTGGAGAACAGGTGACCGGCTGAGCAGTTTCCAGCTGGTCCATTAAAGTCCTCTTGTCTTGGGTTTGTGCAAGAGGCTGTCCACTTCTGTTGTGGATGAAAGCGGCAGGGATGCTTAAGTCCTTGACTGTTGCGAAGACGTTTGCAGCTTTGATAAGTGGGGACCCCGACCATTATACCAAAAAGGCGACCATCGGATGTGAGGCCTTTCATTTAGTTGGTCGATCGTGCTAAGGACGAGTAAAAAATAATAAAAAACACAAAAAAAAGAATAAAATAAAAAAAAAAAAAAAAAAAAAAAAGTCTGGAAGCGGAAGAGTCAGTGTAATGGGTCAAAGGCAGAGTTCTCGGGGTCCACCCTTGCCCCAGGGTGAGACGTTCGATTTCATGCTGAAAAACGTAGGGGCCCAGACGCATGACATGCATAAATGATTTGAAATGATTTGATTAAACATGCAGATTTCTCACATAGGGGTTATTATTATTACTATTATTTTATTTTATTGCAGTACTGCTACTAAATAATAAAAATAAAATTAAGAGAAAAAAGAAAAGCGATAAAAACAAGGAAACGGAAACGAAACTAAAAAGGCGTTGCACCGGGGAAGCGTTTACGTGGGGACCGATTAGGCACTTCCGTTGTGGATAAAATAGGTCTAAACTGCTAATAGCGACGTATAACTTTCAAAAATGGGTAAGCGTCCAAGTGTCTGCGAGACACAGAGTTGTATCCTTGCGGGACTGAAGCGTAAAACCGCGTGTGGACGAAGCATCGGGGGGTCGTAACCAGCGCACGCTCTCCACCTTTTAAACTAAGCGGGAACTTAACGCGTTGAAAACATCTTTCGGCGTTGACGTTTAAAAATTATGAAAAACATAGAACTATTTAAGATGGTGAAAAAGCAGGCCTGCACGTGTTTGTCTGTCTGAATGTCATCGTTTGTATGTAACCGTACGTGTGTATGTATCTATGTAACTAAACGTTCGTCTGTGTGAATTAATTCGGGGTAAAAGTAATGTTCATGGCTTCAGAATGTTCATTTGTTTTGGGAGAACTGCAGCTCCGTAATTCAAATGACATTTTAAGCATGGACTAAGTTAACAATAGAGGTACAGTAAAAGAGAGATTTAAATAACGAAGTTTGTTTTTTAACATTAAATATCAGGACCAAATTAAATTGATACACGGAGAGATTAACATGGCTTGAACAGAAATATTTCAGCTTTGTTAGAAATTGGAAATAAGCGTTACATAAGCTTGTTAAGTTTACTGTTTTACAAAATTAGGCTGAGATCCTATCACTTGTTTTTTAGCCCTAAAGTAATTTAAAATTACTGAGATCTCATTGCTTATAATAATAATGATTCATCACAAACCAGTCCAGTTGAAAGAAGTTTAGATATACAAGATTTTTGATTTAAATAGATGAGGGAAAACTGTGCTTTGAACAAACTGTATGGAACTAAATATGGTTGCTTTTCTAGGGTTTTCTATTCATTTATTTTATTTCTTTTTACTTGGGATTTGAATGCAACTAATGAGAAATTTTGAGAAGCGTCAAAATATCAGAAGGCCATGTTACACGCGTCAACAGTTACGAAATCATCTGATGTTATTAGTTATGCTGAGCTGAGGCGATCCTCAGAGGGACAGTATAACCTGAGAAGGACAATAGATATGATAAACAAATCTGACCATGATTTAAACATCTGAATGTTTATGGCGAGGCTGGGTCTGTGTGTTCTGGCCTGGGGCACGAAAACTATGGTTTGTTTTGGGTAGCCTTCTCAATGTGCTGAATTATGGGGAAAACTCTTATCATTTATAGAGAAACACTAGAAGCTCAAAAAAACTAAAAGGGAACAATCATTGCTTTAAAGTTTCCCCCTTGACCAATTAAGATTAAAAAGGTATATATGAATAAAAGTATTACTAACAGCAAATACACATGGTCAAAGGACCAGAAATATATCAAAAAAGTTTGTAATAAGTCAAAAACCTATGTCATATTGGAAAAGACATAATTGTGCTCCTTGGAAAACAATTTTGTTTTAGTTTTTTTGGTTCATTTCTTTCGTTTTTTTTTTTCTTTCTTTTGGAGGGGTTTTGAACAAAGTTTCAAAGGAAAGGTGAAGAATAGAAACCTTCCCAGGATCAGAGAAAAAAAGGGAAAAAGATCACGTTAAAGGGACACTAAGGGGACCAGGGTTTTAACTGCATGCTATTAACACTCTTGTTTTTCTCTGAGTTATTGCTTTCAGATTAAAGGAGTTATAATCAGATTTGGACACTAAATTATACTTAGTTTTAACCAAGTTATGCCAGATCTTCCAGCAGGAAAGGTGGTGTCTTAAAAATGTTTGTTGCTTTCTGCTATTAACAGCTCTATCTTTCTGCTTCTTTTTCTTTGCAAAGAAACCTGGTCAATATGATAGGATTGTGCTAACATAGAGATTTAGTCTCATTTAAGACATTCTCAGATGCGAGAGAATGCAGAAACAGTGCCACAGTGCCATGGGGGGCTGATCCTTGGGACAAGGACTAAAGGTGATGTCATTGACTTCAGCCTGATCCAGTTTTGAGTTTTATTTTGTCAGAGACAAAGTTTGATTTATTTTTTTCTATCCTTTTGTTTCTTTTATGTTTGTCATGTTAGAGGGAACACTGTAGTTAAAATGTTTGTGACTGTTTTGCTGTAATTTCTTTTCAACCTATGGAGCGCTTTCTTTGGCAAAAAATGCTGGCAGAATTCATTCTGTTTGCAGGCGTGAGGACTGGAGGATGGACTCTTGATGAGAAGGAGAATGTTGGGCTGCTGAATTTAGACATTGGACTGGAAAAGGACATTGAAGGACTATGACTGAGGCATCGGACAACCTTCGACAACAAACACAGATGAGTTCTGCAGACACGACTTCATGCATTTCACTTCAGATTTTCTTGTACACAATTAAAACAAAACACACATTACGAAACACATTAAGATTATGTAAAGGTGAAAACTTTTAAAGAAGCACCTTGATGGAATCATGGAGCAACTTAATAAATTAAGTGGGTATTATATCAACAGTTTAATAAATACATTAATTAATTAGTTTTCACTATATAGGTAGAGTAATCTGAACTTTTAAATAGCATTTCATTTAATAAACATCTTAAGAGTAAGCTGATTTCTGCTACTCTGGCAGGCTTCAATAAAACGCAAAGAAAAGGTTACTGGCTAAAATGGGAAATTTTAATGACACATCCTACTAACTAACATGGGTAAATTTAGGATTAAAGCATCAGGGTACAATGGTTACAATATTTATGGGGATTTAATATTTTCAACTAGAACACAAATAACTCAATAGTCTTTTTAACCAGTTAAACATCCTAAGGGAAAAAAACACAACACTGAGTTTAGCAAACCTTTAACCTGACAGCTTTTAGATCAGGATAATTTAATGGTTATCGTCTTACATACAGAAAATAAGTAAGATTATTTTAATTAGATTAAATTATGGGGACATTTTGGATCTGGTCAGGATGGTTGGGGGGCTGTGATGATAAAAGGATAACAGCTTGAAGGTGATATCAATGAATGAAGGTTTTCTCTGAGGAACATTAAAGCAGCAAAGACACCCCACATTGGAACTCCTGTTTTGAACGGGACATAAGGTGAGATCCTTACAATGAGAGACGTTCCACAGGGGGGTGTGGAGACCCCTGGGGCATGGCACCCAGGACGAGCTGCTGTGGACTTGACACAGCTGGTGGAACCAGAGAGACGACGAGGTGGTCCCACAGGTTACCTGACACCTTACACTGACTGTAAAGGGTTCTGGGTTTTCAGGGTTGCTGAAAACAGAACGCTTCAGAGAACCTTAACCCTTCCTGACCAGGCACTCAGAATACATAGATCATAGATCAGATTGCAGAGGCCTAGACTAATAGGAACGCAGAGACGCGTTCATCCTAGAACTTCTTAATCAAAGTCCTCAATCCTCGGTTCAAGAAGATAAATAAATAAATAAATAATCACAATGTACACAATGTAAGGTTTACTTTATTTTAGGATTAATTTGGGAACTAATTCTGATTTGCTTAAGTAGCTTTGGTTGTTCAACAATGTTAGAACATTTTCAAAAAACTCCTGTTCTCTCCTGCTCTCTGCTTTGTTTTGTGTTGTAGAACCTTGGCATCCTTGAACAGTAACAGCATGGTATAAATATTTTGTCTTTTCTGTGCAGAACAGCACCTTACTTTAAAAAAAAAAAAAAAAAAAAGAGGGAGAGAGGGAAAAGGCTTTCACATGGAAAGTCTTTCTTTTTCTCAGTTGGGTTTTCAAAATAAATGGGAAATGTCATGAAACGAATATATTGATGAAATTATGTTGCAGAGAACTTCAACTGTCAGACAACAACAGTTAAGACACACATTAAAAGCATTCTGTTAAGAATTATTATGAATTTACTGCATATACATTTGAACTTAAAGATAACTATTTTAATTAATAATTAAATTGCAGAATTCTGAAAGATAAATAATTGTGGACAGAAATATCTTGAATGTGAAAGTGCTTGGAGAATGTTTTAATAAATGACACATGAAAGGGGTTTTGATAAGAACACTAATTACACCTTGTTTCTGTTCTCTAGTGGGAACAAGGACTCGTGTCTGCAGACCATCTTCACAAAGTGTTTATTAAGGAGAAATGCAAAATAAAATGCTCAGTGCCCATCCAGAACTGAACACTTATTACCATCCAGCTCAATCATCCAGCCTGAGAGGGGGAACCAAGAAGAGGACTGGGGATGAAGAAGCCAGAGAACTCTGATTCCTTATTCTTCAACGGGAGGAGTTGCCTGAAGAGACACTAAGCGCGATTAGATTAATTTCTGCCTTGTGCCTGAATGGCCTGAAGGCTTTCTTAACTTTGCGTTCTTGACGTTTAGGACTCTTCTCATATTGTGTTGCTGTTTGTTTAACTGCTCTGTTCCACTGACTCACATGTTTGATTTTTTTTGTGTTATGAGATCTACACTTTAATATTACATCATGTTGATCAATATGGTTTTATGGGGTAAAAAATGGAAACTGTTTGCTTCAGACACACAAGGATCTATGGTTTATGCACCTTTTGATTTGATATAGGAAGAACCAGGATCGGATTGGCTCTAAAGATCCTTTAATATTAGCTGGTAATGTTAACACTTAGATTCAATACAGGGTTTTCAGGCTCAGATTGGCCGAGAGCAGATCTCCCTGGGAGGGGGCCTTGCAGTTTTTACTGCCCCCTAGGGGTAGCGTTTTCTGGAGGTTCCCCTGCACGCACTGAACCTCTCCTGCCTTTGCTCCTGGTGTTATAAGTTTGGAGTGGTGGATTATTGTCCATCGTAGGGGTGAGTGGAGAAAGGAGTAGGAGGGTATTCAGGGTGGGTAAAGAGTAGACGGATTCGACCTTGGTTAATGAACAGGGTTTAGCTTACCATAGTCTAATGTAATTTTAAAATAATGTGCGCATAGGTACCTAAAACAGGCCTTACCTAATTAGATGAATCCTAAATTGTGGACAAAAGCTAAATCTTTGATCTTGTGTGTTAAAGCTCTATGAAGCATTCATGTTGATCTGTATTAAAAGTTCCAGCACTACCCGGTTCCAACACGGGAACCCTTTGGGTCCCACTTTACGAGGTTACAGAAATGGTTCCTCTGTGCTTTGTTCACATTTTCAAGTGATGGGTCATCTTGTTTTGTCTTGATGCTGACGACGCCATCATCAAAAAAAAAAAAAAAAAAAAAAGAGAGGAATGTTATAAGAATTATTATTCTGAAGTCACTATGGCCTCACACCACTCGGACAGAGGAGGCCTGGAGACCTGATGTCTGTGTATAAGATCCACTGTTTTCTGATTGCAAGGCCAAATGCTGCAGCTGCTGAGGGATACTGATTGTTTACGATAGACTGTCTTTGTTTTGTCTCATGGGAAGGCCACGGTGCAGTATTAGGGGAAGCCCGAAAAGCGAGGCAGACAGAGACAGGGCAGACAGAGACTGCAGCGGAACCGTGGGGTGCGATTACTTTCCATCTATGTGAATCTGCTCTGTTTCTCAATAAAAGTGCTGGAACGTTATACCACCGTCTCGTCATTTAGTAAAGATGGGAACTCAGTTATTATTGTTTAATATTCCATCCAAAACTCCCACAACAGTCCATCACTACACCCAGATTTCGGGCCTGATCAGTGGTTTCTAGCTGAAGCGACTGAAGCTGTGTGCTAACTTTTGATCTCTCCTCTATTGGTCGAAATATTATTACTTCAGTTTTGTTTTTATTCAATTGAAGAAAGTTTTGACACATCCAGCAAGATGTGCACCCACAGTTTGTCCTCCTTTGTACTCACCCATGTCACCCATAATATTGTGTGCATTGCAATATTTTGAGCAAAACTGTGCTCTTACCCTGCTAATTGGACCTTCACACTCTGCTCTTATTGGTTCAATGTGCAATTAATGATGATTGGCCACCAGGCTGGTCCAATTTAGCCATGAAACCTCCCACACTAAAATGAGAGGTGTTTCAGTTTCATTGTCCAACCCCTGTATATAGTGTATTTCACTTACTGATATGAGTTACTGAAATAATTGTCTATACGTTTATTTATTATGATTTAATTATAGTGTTTATGTAAGGCAGAGGTTACAAATGTAAACGTTACAACCTTTTGTTTGGACCGTTTTTGCCTTTTCTTCTTTCTATTAGAAACAGCTCTAAGAGAAGAGGTGGAAACAACGCCCCCAAAATGACGCTTGTGGCCAAAAAGTGTATTACGTATTACGTCAGTATTACGTCAGTAGTGGTTTAGGACTACCGTAGCAAATGAATGGCAAACGTTGACTTTCGGCTGTCGCCAATTAGCTCATTAGCTGCGTCTCAGATCGATATACGCAGTTTACATCTCTGCAGACACAAAGTTTTCCTGATCGGCAGGTTTTGATAAAGACAAATCCTTTTCATTTAGAAGATTTGATTTAAACTCCCCAAGCGATGAGAGCCTACGACCAAGGAACTAAGAAAGCTTTACCTTTGACGGTTACACGCCTGGTGGTTACACGCACCACCAGGCGGGCACCTTCTTCAACTTCTTCAGAAGTTGAACGATTCTAGTTTATGCATGTCATGCTTTATGGCCCCTACTTTTCAGCATGAAATCAAACTTTCCCCCCTGGGGAGAGATTGGCCCTGGAAACGCCTTTAACTCATTAATGGACTTCTCTGCTTCCAGACCACACATTTTTATTTTTTATTTTACTGGTCCTCCCCGAGATCAACCAACCAAATGAAAGGCCTCACATTTATTGGTCGTTTGGGTTTAATGAGAGAAAATTATCCTTTTAAAATCTAAATATGTCTAGCTAGAAGTCAGATGCTTCAAGCACATCTGCGGCTTTCATTCCAGCACCGAATACTGGACAGCCCCTTGTACTCTCAACGAGAGGACTTCAATTTGCAGGTGAAAATAATCAGCCCCCTCCCCCCCAGAAGGAGTGCTCGTATTTCAGCTGAAATTTTTAACTAAACTTTAATTTATTTTAACCTTAAAACTTCAGTCACTGTTCTGTATTTGCAAATCCTATTTTACTTGCTTTAAGGACTCAATATAATTAATTATTTCTACAGGCTTTAATTTATTACTACCTTGTAGGTTTAGAGTTTTGTAGATTTTTCTCTCTTATTTTGAAATTTCTTGCAGTATTTTTTAAATGGGGTTTATATTTTAAAAGCTTTTAAAAGTGCTGGAAAATAATCCTCTTACCGTCTCATGAAAAAAAGGTTGAATCTTCGCGCCGAAGCCCCAGAGACGTTCCAAGACCAGGAGCCCCTCCTCGTCCCTTGAATCAGTTCGGGGTACCAGAGGCCAGATAACTTCTCCGGGCTGGCCAAGCGACTCCTGTCCCCGGACTTCCTGGTTCATCTGTCGGAGATTCTGTTTGTTGATGCCAAATGTGATCGGAATTCTAAACAATAACTGATTTCCCAGAGTTATCAAATAAGGAGACAAAGGAGTGACGAAGTTTCAGGACTTTTATTGAGAAACAGAGCAGAGATCACATAGATGGAAAGGAATCGCACCCCACGGTCCTGCTGCAGTCTGCGTCTGCCTGTTTCTGCCCCTCCTCGCTTTCGGCTCTCCCTAAGACAGTCTATCCTAGACAATCAACATCCCGCACAGAAGCATTTGGCCTTGCAATCAGCGAGAACGTGCTCAGCTGTCCGAGTGGCATGAGGCCATAGTGACTTCAGAATAATATTCATATCACAGGGTGACGCCGTACACACATTTGTATTAATCACACACATCCCATAGTCCCAGGTCTAGGTGCCAACCACAAAGGAGGACCAGGCACGCAGACCCGGTACGTGTACCCTAAAGTCAAAATGGGGAGGGGGGGGGGACTCCACCAAGGATGGTGCCAACATGACCCGGATGGGACAGTCAACCAGAGCCCACTCCCAAATAAATCCTGAATAATTGTCACCCCCACTCTCTCCACCTCCATACCCTAGCCGCACCCCCCACCCATTCCCGGGTAGGGCAGAGATGTCACCCCCAGTCCAGACAAACCTAAATGAAAATGTCTAAGATGCATAATAAAATTGAGGTGAAAGACGTCAACTGAAAGTGGTACCCTCCGACAACGCCCCCCTCCCTGAAGGTCCTACATGTGTGGCAGCGTGATGGAGCAGGCGCGGGCAACAGACCCCTGGGCCAGACCCACCGGACACCCCACTCCGAGCACCCCCCAGAGCCCCAAGACTCAGGCACCCCCCGAACCAACCTCCGCGCCCACAGGACACATCCCACAGGCTCCCACCCCCACTATGGGATGGAGCCGATCAAAGGAGCCCAGAGAGATCGATCTGATGCGGTTGCAGATGCTGCCTCAAGAGTAATATGATCCAACAAAACATTTCTATACTGATTGATACCGAGATTTTTTTTTGCTTTTCCAATTCATGAGGATAGTTTTCTTTGTCATACATAGGGCAGTGAAAACCATGTAAACTATTCTTTTTTTTATCCAAAGAGCTATCCTCAAAGTTACCAAGCAAGCAAGCTGATGGGGAAGGTGAAATTTTACAACTCAGGCACTCTGACAAGTCCTTACATATCTGGAACCAGAACCTCTGAACCTGTGTACATAACCATAATGCATGAATATAATTGTCAGGAATGTTGCCTGTGCACTGTGGACAGATATTAGCTTCTGCAAAACCATCTTGAATAATCTTTGACCTGTATACTGTACTCTGTGAAGGATTTTGTATTGTATTAGTTGTAAATTTGGGTTTATAGTCATTTTGAAAGTTTTCAGACTTATCTGAGCCCAGATGTTTAGTTCAAAGCTGACTGATAAATCCTCTTACCATTTCATAATAGGAAGACATATTGAATTGTCTAGTTTATTCAGTATCCTGTATAGTTTAGACAGTAGTTTTGGGGGTCTTAAATCCAAGAACTGTAATATATTTGTTGGAAATTGTAAACCACCTTAATATGCCTAAATTTTTTTTTATTTTATTTTTTTGGGGGGGATTTTTCGCGGCTCGAGTGACTCACTTTTTAATACAGTAGGCTGACAGGAAAAGGTAGAAGAGGGGGAGAGACATGCGGCAAAGGACCGCGGGTCGGAGTCGAACCCAGGTCGACCGCATTGAGGACTAAGGCCTCCGTACATGGGTCGCACTACCAGGTGTGCCACCAGTGCGCCTTAAATTTATTTCTAATTATAGATTTAATTTGTTGATATTCTAAGAATTTCTTTATGGGCTTTTAATACCATATTGTATGTTTACTCTATCAAATGTGATAAACTCAGATCCATCAAATAAATGTTCCAGATATTCAATGCCTTTATTCTTCCAGTGTAGAAAGTTTGTCATATTATTTTTTGTAAGATGTCAGGATTATTCCAGATGGGTGTACGACTGCATGGAATAAGGGATTCCATAATTTTAAGAAACTCCCACCATATGAGTGTCACGTGCAAATGTGTGTACGGTTATTTTTTTTATTTTTTAGCCAGTGTGTTGTGAGTGGGGCACTAGAGTGGGAAGATGTGAATGCCAGGTTCGGGTCCGATCCGCTCCCTCCCCCAAGAACATCTCAAGTCTCCGCTAGGTACGGAGGTCTCTTCTTGTTCTTCCTTTACTCTTCTACTTTCCCATTGTCCACATAATGTGATTACCTCCCGCATGAATCACAATAAAGCTATTTACATGCATGATTCAAGCGGAGCACTATGTCAAAAGCTGACTGCTCCACTTGTGAAAGCAAAATCTGTCGAGCTCTATTTAGCATTAAGACAACAATTATTTTGGCCACATTGCTAGACAGGACACTGGTAAAAAAAAAAGAATCTCCCACCATGCTGTCAGAGTAGAGCTAATAAACGGCAAATCTGAAATCATGATATTATTGCATATTTTCTGTTCTGTGTCTAGCCAGGGCTCGTCTAAGGGGTTATGTTTTATCCGTTTAGAGATGTATTGTAGCCTATTTGCTAAATAGTAGTTATGGAAGTTAGGCAGATCTAGTACCCCCATCTTTAGTCTTCTGTAGCATTTTTAAGATGATTTGAGGGGGTTAATCTTTCCAAAGAAATTTAGAGATGGAGGAGTCAAGAGATTTAAACCAGTCAAATAATGGTTTATGGGTGACCGTTGAAAATAAGTAATTAATCCTAGGTATAACCATAATTTTAAGCGATTTCCATCTCTCAAGATCCTCTTCTATCTTTTTCAAAAGCGGAATATGATTTAGTTGTAATACCCAAATATTTGGACTCCCGGATTGCAGTTTTAAATCTAGGAATTTATGTAAAGAGCAGTTAATTGGCAGTACTGTATATTTAGTCCATTTTATAGAGTAATCTGAGACTTTGAGAAGGATTCTTGTAATCTAATTACTTGTGAGAGACAGGTGTTTAAGTGCTGGAGATAGAGTAATATATCATCTGCGTAAAGACTAGTGCTCTATTTTCATGCATTTTATACCTTTAACAACATTAGTTTGTGTAATTGTTGCTGCTAGTGGTTCAATAAAAATGGGAAACAGTGAGGGGGAAAGCTGGCATCCTTGCCTAGTGCCCTTCTGGAGACAAAAGCTGGAGGTTATTTGTCCTGACACAAGCTGTTGGGAAGCTGTATATAATTTTTAACCAATTTATAAAGAAATTTCCAAAACCAAAATTATTGAGTAGCGAATAAAGACTTCCAATTTACTCTGTCAAATGCTTTTTCTGCTCTCAAACATAAACACAATGCAAGGGAGGGTAAAATCAGGAAGTTGAGTGTTGGTATTGAGTATTTTTCTTAGTATCGTAATGAGTCTGAAATTTTAGCATTTCAACCACTTTAATGTACACTATTACTATTATTATCATAAGAAGTTTATTCAGATTTAGACAGCAAAGGCTTCCTTTCTACAACCAAATGCAATTACCTTTTAAAGATAATATGCTTTGTTTGTTATTATACATACAAGGTACATGCAACGAAATTTCATAGATCAGATGGGGGGAAGCCTGAGCTGCTGCGACTGAGCGCACAGTCGGCCTGACCAGCATGTCTTGTAGTGGTAAGGGAACCCCAGAGGAAACCTACGGAGACATAGAGAGAACATGCAAACCCCACACAGAAAGGCCCAGGACTCAGAGACGGGACCTTCTTGCTGTGAGGCAAGAATGCTAACCACTATACTGCTGTGCCACCCTTAACCCTAGTCCAAGCCCCTTTTGGTCATGGGCTAGGGTTAAAAAACAAACAAAAATGTATGTAGTTCATTTTATTTTAGGTAAAAGGTATTGTTACGCAATTACATATGTTTTTAACTTATTTATTTTTTATCAAATAACTCTCAGTCTGTTGGGTATTGTCTGATGAATATTAGGCCAAATTGCTTTGACATTAGGACAATAGTTCAGTGATTCTAGAACTGGCATTCTTCTAAGAGCAAACTGCACACATGGAATAAATGAGAGACAACTACTGTTCACATATAAGAAGTTATTAACAGAAATAAATGCACATCATGGGAACACTCATATGTCATTAACTTGTATTAACAATATATTTGTCAAATATCAACAAATCTTCACTGCTAAGCAAAATTAAGATTAAAAGCATCCTAAAAGTATAGTGAACAATCTTTTTTGGCTCCGAGTTCCTGGGATCACCTTATCGGTTGTCCTATATGGCAAATATTGTGACGCGATCATGTAACGACATTGTGCGTGCTCGCTCCTTGTTTGTTTGCTGGCTGCTAATGGGCACATCTAGTGTTTATGTATCCGGTTAGCTTAGGTATTATTTGTTCATTGTAGCTCCGCTGCTCTCACCATATACTTTCGAAATGGCTGAGAGTCACAAGGAACAAATTGTATTACAAGTTTATGAGAAGAAGAGGAAGGCCCCAGAAGAGAGATATAAGACCAGTGTGTGCTCTTCCGCTCCCCTGAGGAGCGGAAGAGCAGGTAAGATGGTTTTGCACATGTGGGCAGTTATTCAGAGAGGTTCTTGGGCGTTTCATCCCTACATTTCTGGAAAAATCATCCACTCTACCTTTAAGGAACTAAGAACACAAAAAAGAACAAAAGTACACATAAAGATAGTTGCAAATCATCACAATTAGATTGATTCAATGAATCTAGACTTCAGTGAAGGTCTAATTTATACAACCAAACTTAATCTTAAAGAATTTGGGATGTGGTTCAATTAGCTCAACTAATTTAGAACATTTGGTTTGTGTTCAACCCATTCACAATGCAACTCTGAGTTAGATGAAACATTACTTGAGAAAATAACATTTTAAAGAATGACTTGTAGGACTAAAATCAATAACATTTAGTACGCTTGATTTTTAGTCAATGCAATTATTTCTCCAGAAACAAATGTGTATCTGATGTGTGTATCTGATCACGTGGCCAATTGCTTGAAAGCTTGCTGTTAAGTTACACAAAATCCCATTAATTAACATTAATGTTCCCTATTTATGCTATACTAATGCTCGTAGCAGTTCTTCTTTTATTTCTTCTTTCTTTATCTCAAGCATTACATTCCCTTCCTTACACCACCATAGATTGGGGTGTTGATGACATCAGATCCCTTGGCTGCATATATATGTATATATATTAGGGCTGGGCAACGATTAAAATATTTAATCGCGATTAATCGCCCTGATTAATCGCGATTAATCGCATTGTATTTACAAACTCCAAGAATGAATTAAAAAGTAGTGTAAAGAGCACTTTTATTTTAATGTTCTGCTGCCATATGAACAAAAGTGTTGTAGCATTTGTAGCACTTATCAGTAACACATATTTAGTGTAAAGCTCAACTTAAACATGTAAAACAAAAAATAGCAATAATAATAAATTAAAGCTTATTGCCACTGAAAGGGAATTCTCTTTATGGGGAAAAAATCTACCAAAAACAGGCAATTTCTGAGGTAACCGCAGGGAGCAGCATTACCATTTTATGTTCAATACCAAAGTTTAACTTGGCAGTGGTTACAACTAACTTGTTTCTGTCATATTCGATGCTGGAAGAACTTTAAACTGAAATGCTTGCTAACTTGATATGCTTGCGTTTATTTGACGTTGACACGCGGTTTTTTGTTTTTGCTTTCTCGCGTGCACATAGTGAATGGCAGGGGAAAAACAGGCAAAAACACATGGATACTTTGAAACGAGAAGCAACTTCACCGACGGCGTCTAAGCAGACCCCCCCCCCCGCTCCACACAAAACTTGTTCCGGCCGCCAACTCACCGCCTCGCCTAAGCAAATTCCTGCGGGAAACACCGCCTTCCGCATGTCGGCTTTGTTTTTTTTCGGCCAGCACCTTTCTTACTCTGAATCCGAGGTTTGGCTGACAGCGAGGTTATTGGCGCATTATCGCCACCTACTGTTCTGATTCAAACCCCTACACCGCAGCAACAGACCTTCACAAAATAAAAGCATGTGAGCAACATGCGTTAACGCGCGTTAAAGAAAATATCGCCGTTAATAGTCTAATGAGTTAACGCGAAATTAACACGTTAACTTGCCCAGCCCTAATATATATATATATATATATATATATATATATATATATATAATATTTTTTTTATATTTTTTCCTGTAGACTTTCTAGCAGGCTTTCTATTCTTAAGAATGTTTGTCTTGATTCTGATCTTTGTTTAAACCCTCACCAGCTGCACTGCAATAGGGCAAATATTCCCTTCCTAGCTCTTCCCAGTCTGTCTGCATGAGAGTACCTCCAACCAACCATATGAAGACCTATGCTTGTGCAAAGCCCCTCTCCTGTGGTGTAGTCACAGTTAAAGCCAGAGCTTAACAGCCATGTTCAGAAGTATTACACTCTAAAACTGGATTTAGAGTGTCTGTGACAAATCAGCATCTCTGTGACAAACTTTTTAAGGGGTAAGGGGGAAGATGCTCTGATTCTCTGTTCAGAAAATCATGAAAATATAAGTCTATTAAGCAGCACATACTTCTTGTGTAAGCCTCTTGATGATGCCAGGCTGTTCCCCGAGGAGATAATCCCAAACCATAACCTAATCTTCTGTTTGGTGATCAAACGACTCAGAAGAACCTGTGAGCAGGAATTAAGAAATACAAATCTGTAGAAACAAATCTTATTATGGTATAAAAAAAAAAAAAAAAACTTTACCATGGCATCAGCTACATTTACTGCTCAGGGTTTGTGTAAAATAACTCTTTAAATTGTTACAGTTTCAGTAGAGTGGTAAGATATTGCTGCTGGTGAGCAACGGCTCATATTCTGCTGCTGTGGCGGCTCCTGCTGTCACCATCTGAAGTCTGTGCATTTGTTTGTTATCTAAAGGCACAACATATTGCGCTGCGGCTGAATTTCAACAGCAAATTAGTATTTAATTTGCACCCTGTGAATAAGTCGTATTGTTATACTTTCCTCACCCAGTTCGAAACTTTCAAAGAGAAATAAATTATTTTATAGCAGAACAAGGATCAGCTGGGAGGAATCAAATGGTTGTGTTCACACAGCAAGGAAAGAAATGTAATGGTTTGCATAAAGAGAGAAGAAAGAAAACAAGACATGCTTAAAACAACTGAATGTAATAAGCTCAGACTGTGCTTTCTGCAAGAATAATCACTCATTTTGTTACTCAGGGGTTTGCTATCATTTCTCTGATGTCACATCCTGTGAGCTTGGTTAAGTAGGGGATGCTGCAGTGATGGCCTGCTGGGCTCTCTGGGAGGACAGCAGCTCATTAACATGGTGGAAGAAGCACCAAGGTGCACGGCAAATATCAAGTGTCATCTTCAGTAGATCAAGGGAAGCTGTATGGGGTAAGAACGCTTCCATAATAAACTTGTACATAAAAGGATAGTTGTGTCCATATTAGTCAGAAGTTGTGCATAAAAAACATTTGTAAACTCATAATAATTTAAATCGCATTCAAAAGATACAACATACAGTTTAAATAGTTACAACTTCAATAACTAATAAATACAAATTTCAAGTTTAAATTTGTGCTTTACTCTTTATGAACACAAACAGTAGCGGCTGCTTAAGAATACGGATTTTTTCTTTGAGAATACGAATTCACAACAGTGGTCTGACGTCACGGTTTCCAAGGCTGGTTAATGGAGCACAGAGTGCGAAGATAGGAGCCGCGCATGCGCTCTTCAGACTGGCCGTCTCTGAATGCACCGCGGCTGCAGCTTCATTCCAGACAGCGCAGAGCTCACAGTGGTAAGTTAAACACTCCCTTTTCTGCTGCTGTTGTTCAAAAGTACGTTTTCAGATCGTTTGAGGCGAGAACATTATACTTTTAAGCTTCCCTATGTTTACAGAGTTAGTGCATCATTTTAATAAAAAGTCCGACGTTGAGCGTCTGTGCCAACTGGTAGGTTTTTTAAGATTGACAGCCTATTTCCTACTTTTATCTTTAAAAAACAACAACATTGAGGATGGTATTAAACATGTGATCACGTTGAAATTGTGACTTTTTATCTGTAAAGAATTAAAATGAAAACATAATTTTTATAACAGTAAAGGGAGTAGGGTTAAGCTACTTTGTTGCACCTACTAACCTTCACAGCATTGCTCATTAAGGAAAAGTTATTTCTGTCTGCACCTTTACAATGATTAATCTATAAATTGTGTGCAGTTAGTTCAGTTAATTCTTTCAGTGAAATGGTAGAAATACCAGAGAAGGGAAGCCATTTGTTACATTTACTACTATACATATATTAATCTGCATGTTAACCACATATAGTTTTATGGTGTAAAAAGGTGAGAATTGAAAAAACAATTATGGTAACATTTGGCATTTTTTTATTTACTGTAAGAAACAGAAACAAAAAATGCGAGGATAAACACTTCTGTGCTGATCCTCCAAATAGTTTTTAATGAAGGGGACCTGAAACCAGCCTTCAGGCTAAACAGGGCCACCATCGTCCTCCTCCTTCAGCTGCTGCCCATCCAGAAGGTCCATGGATGGCCACAGGAGATAGAGGTGCTGCTGACCCTCTACTGGCTGGCCTGTGGTGCATCCTATAGGGAAACAGCTTGCCAGTAAGATCTTTTACCTTCTTGTCCTTAAATAGAGCCAACAATGACACACAATTGATACATACATTATATTAATTGGATAGAAGATTAAGACAGATCAGCATATTACCTAAATTACAAGTTAATTTTATATTTGGTACAGGTCTAGTGGAGGCACGCTACAACAGGCATCACGACAAGGCTGATAAACATCACTGAGCGTGTCTTTGGTGGTCTGAAGACACGGTGGCGTTCCATCTTCTTAAGGGCGCTGGAGGTCCGCCCGACGTTTGCCCCAAAAGTAATCACCGCCTGCTGCATCCTCCACAGTATTTGTATAGCAGCAGGTGACCAGCTAGATGAGGAGGACGAGGAGGTTGACCCAGAGGAGGATGACCATCCCGCGGCTGAAGACAGGAAGCTGCTCCAGCTGGCTGCATGTTTAAGTGAACATGACTACACCTGACCTTATGTAGATCAGTTCTAGTCATGTACACGTGCTGCTTCATTTCATTTTTTTCACTACCTGTAAAAATACATAAAATAATCAGTAAATTAATTTCCATTCCAACTATTTTTAATTGTATGTTTGTAGGTGTTGTCTATTTGTATAAGATGTGAATAGAAGTTATTTCTTTGTTTTAAACCACGTTAGTAACTGTTAATTTGTTGAATATGTTACACCTTCATTCTGTTCCAAAGTTAAAACATTTGTCTAAAATAAATATCTGTATTTTTTCATATATTGTTACTATTGTTTTCTTTCCCTCTTTCTTCTCTCGATTCTTTGTGTCCTCACTCAGAGGAAACTCACTTAGATAGGAAAAACATTTATAGAATTTATTTATAGATTTATTTATAGATTTTATATTAGGGCTGGACGATATAGAAAAAAGCATAGTGATAAAAAAAATGCATATTGATCGATAGATAATTATCAAAAAGATTTAAAACCTGGCTCTTATAATATTGCTAAATGACTTACTTTTAATATATCACACACAAACACTCAATCCCAATTTAATTCTTATTTAACCAACATTTTTAATTATAACATTTTTTTTTTTTTATGAAAAATGACTTAACTTAAGAGACCTGGGTGATGTTTTTAAATACTGACAAAGAATAAACTAAAGTGACCGGCGCTGTTAGAGAAAAACTTGCAGCCCGGTACTTTATATCACGGATCATGAGTGGCGAGTAATTGTCTGAAGCCAGGTTTTTCAGCTGCAGAAAACAGCAGCAGCATGTCCATCACTATGAAGCATGTTACTGCATGCGTGATGTCCTTACGCCGCCAGGACGCTTTGTCATTTTATCACAAAGAACGGAGCCCAGTAGCTGCTATACCTGCTTTGATTTGGAAGAACTTCCATAAGATTCCTAAGAAGATGACGCGCAGCAGCGCGGGGCTGACACAGCTCGCGCTGCTGCGGTAGTGAGCGGCTTACGTGATTCAATTCAATTCAATTCAGTTTTATTTATATAGCGCCAAATCATGAAACATGTCATCTCAAGGCACTTTACAAAGTCAAGTTCAATCATATTATACAGATTGGGTCAGATTATACAGATTGGTCAAAAATGTCCTATATAAGGAAACCAGTTGATTGCATCAAAGTCCCGACAAGCAGCAGTCACTCCTGGGGAACCGTAGAGCCACAGGGAGAGTCATCTGCATTGTACATGGCTTTGCTGCAATCCCTCATACTGAGCAAGCATGAAGCGACAGTGGGAAGAAAAACCACCCATTAACGGGAAGGAAAAACCTCCGGCAGAACCGGGCTCAGTATGAACGGTCATCTGCCTCGACCGACTGGGGTTACAGAAGACAGAGCAGAGACACAACAAGAGAAACAAAAAAGCACAGAAGCACACATTGATCTAGTAATCTGTTCTACATTAGATGGTAGTAGCGGGTGAGCCGTCTTCTCTGGATGATGTCACAGTTAACAGAACGCCAGACCAGGTGTACCTACTATGAAGAAAAAGAGAGAGAGCAAAAAGTTAAAAGCTGAAATGACGACAGTCATTTCAATGTAATACAATGCAAAACTGGAGAACAGTAGACTGAAGAACAGTAGAAATCAGTAGAGTGAGAAAATTAGACCCTGATGTCCTCCAGCAGCCTAGGCCTATCACAGCACAACTATAGAGATAGCTCAGGGTATGAGCCACTCTAACTATAAGCTTTGTCAAAAAGGAAAGTTTTAACATTAGTCTTAAAAATAGATAGGGTGTCTGCCTCACGGACCAAAACTGGGAGTTGGTTCCACAGGAGAGGAGCCTGATAGCTAAAGGATCTGCCTCCCATTCTACTTTTAGAGACTCTAGGAACCACCAGCAGACCTGCAGTCTGAGAGCGAAGTGCTCTGTTAGGAACATACGGGGTAATCAGAGCTCTGATATATGATGGAGCTTGATTATTAAGGGCTTTATACGTTAGAAGGAGAATTTTAAATTCTATTCTTGATTTAACAGGAAGCCAATGAAGGGAAGCTAAAATTGGAGAAATATGATCCCTCTTGTTGATTTTCATCAGAACTCTTGCCGCAGCATTTTGAATCAGCTGAAGACTTCGAACTGCATTTTGTGGACTTCCTGATAGTAAAGAATTACAATAGTCCAGCCTTGAAGTAACAAATGCATGGACTAGTTTTTCAGCATCACTCCTGGACAGAATGTTTCTAATTTTGGCGATATTCCGGAGGTGAAAAAAGGAAACTCTGGAAACCTGTTTAATATGGGATTTAAATGACATGTCTTGGTCGAAAACAACACCAAGATTTTTAACTTTATTACCAGAGGCCAAGTTAATGCCATCCAGATTAAGGTTTTGATTAAGAACTTTATTTTTTGAAGACTCTGGCCCAAAGATTACAACTTCTGTCTTGTCAGAATTTAAATGCAGGAAATTTAAAGTCATCCAGCTTTTGATGTCATCAAGACATGACTGCAGTCGAAGTAACTGATTGGATTCATCAGGATTTATGGATAAATATAGCTGAGTGTCATCAGCATAACAGTGGAAATTAATCCCATGCTGTCTGATAATTTTGCCAATCGGAAGCATATATATAGTAAATAGAATTGGTCCAAGGACTGAACCCTGTGGTACTCCACAAGTGACCCTAGAGTTTGAGGAAGATTTATTATTAACATGAACAAACTGGAATCTGTCCGACAGATAAGATTTAAACCAGCCTAATGCTTTTCCCTTAATCCCTACAGTATGCTCAAGTCTTTGTAGGAGAATATTGTGATCAACTGTATCAAATGCAGCACTGAGATCTAACAGGACAAGTATAGACACAAGTCCATTATCTGAGGCCATGAGAATATCATTAGTGACCTTCACCAGAGCTGTTTCAGTGCTATGATGAGCTCTGAAGCCTGACTGAAACTCCTCAAGTAGGTCATTACTTTGTAAATGTTCACATAGTTGATTAGCAACTACTCTCTCAAGAATTTTAGATAAGAAAAGAAGATTAGATATAGGTCTGTAATTTACTAACTCATCTTGATCAAGAGATGAAACAAGTTGGTTGCGTTACCAGACTTTGTTTTTACCGGTTCCTTGCAAATGTTACAGTTCACTGTGGTTTATTTCAGTCAGGCTGGCGAACAAGTAAAACCCCGTTTTGGGACAATTTCCTCCGCCGCTCCTTGCTGCGACATATTCACGTGCTCTGTGTTGTGGTTTGAGAGGGCGGAGCCTTGTGACGGCGTGCCTGGGTCCGCGATTACGATTGGTCGAGAGGAAGCAGTGACTGTAGCATCAACTAATATAGGCTAAGAGGAAGGAAGGAAAACTGTCTCTATAACCAACTTTTATCGACCCTTTTTTCCCCTTATTGTGCCACACGTCTTTCGACTGATATATATTGTTATTAAATTATGGTCCAGCTCCATTTTATATGCTGCTGTCATTCTTTGGAGACATTTACAATTTATTCCAGCAATTATTGAGTTAATAAAGCAACACGCGTCAGCCTGATAAACACAAAACAAATAAATCACTTTTTTTTTTAAATTACGCACTAACTCTGTAAACAGGCCACGTAGGGAAGCTTAAAAGTATAATGTTCTCACCTCAAACGATCTGAAAACGTACTTTTGAACAACAGCAGCAGAAAAGGGAGTGTTTAACTTACCACTGTGAGCTCTGGAATGAAGCTGCAGCCGCGGTGCATTCAGAGACGGTCAGTCTGAAGAGCGCATGCGCGGCTCCTATCTTCGCACTCTGTGCTCCATTAACCAGCCTTGGAAACCGTGACGTCAGACCACTGTTGTGAATTAGTATTCTCAAAGAAAAAATCCGTATTCTCAAGCAGCCGCTACTGTTTGTGTTCATAAAGAGTAAAGCACAAATTTAAACTTGAAATTTGTATTTATTAGTTATTGAAGTTGTAACTATTTAAACTGTATGTTGTATCTTTTGAATGCGATTTAAATTATTATGAGTTTACAAATGTTTTTTATGCACAACTTCTGACTAATATGGACACAACTATCCTTTTATGTACAAGTTTATTATGGAACCGCTTTTACCCCATAAAGCTGGATGGCCGTAACAAAGCCATGGTTCTGAGTAGTGATGGGTCCGGCAACACCGATGCGTCGGCGCATGTGTCGAGCTCATAGAGCAAAATCTGTGTCGATGCGCGTATCGACACGGGAAAGTCACGGAACCGATACAGGAATTGTTTCGAACTGACTGACGCGCCAAACTGTTTCTGTTCCCTCTAAGCTGCACGCGTGTGCATTCGCGCACAGCAGCGCGCACAGCAAAGCTATGCTGCGCAGTGAATAAAATCCAAGCTGAACTGTAAACAAAATAACGGTTAATAATGGTTAAATTTTAACCATTTTGCAACTCTGGTGTGATGGTTTACCATAGTCTCGCTCTGTGAGCGCCAGGTGATGATCGGAGCCTACCATTGATGGATGGGTTGGGCAGACGCTTTTATGGTTGGGCGGGTTGTGCCGTGCGTCTTTGTTCTGAGCGTCGTTTGAAAAAAACGGCTGATCTACCCTTAGTAGAAAGCTGATGGAGAATTAAAGCTGTTTTCTCACATGTCACTCATTCAACACAAAAGGGGGAGTGTGTGTGTGTGTGTGTGTGTGTGTAGGGAGGAGTGGCATTGAAAGGACATGGCAGCAAAAAAATTGTAAAAAAAATAATAAAAAAGCCAGTCCACAAGCATCCTTGATCACATTATTTATTGATTGTATCTAAAAAAAATCTAATATATGTTTAATTCAAATGAAAATATAAAATAATACAATGCAACATACAATGATTTAAATTGTATTGTGTATACTTGGTCATCAAATCAGTGTCAGTTAACTCTGTCAACCAGGTTGCCTGTAGGGATTTTTAAGGTCCAGCAGGTGTCAGTATTCAGTGACACAGTATCGGCACAGTATCAATACAGTTTGGCAATGTGTTGAAACGCTTCATGACCCCTCATCTATGGAACAAAAACAGTCTCATTGGAATCTGCCTTTTTTAACACTGAAATTCTGTGTTTAAAATTCAGTGTAAGGAATTCAATGTCTAAAAAAATTTGTTGTTTGAATTTTAAACACAGAATTTTTTATCTGGTAAAAATTTGCCAGCAAAAAATTCACCTGTGAAAAATTCAGCTGCAAAAATTCACCTGCAAATTTGTTGACCTTTTGATGAACTCAGGCCAAAGCAATCTGCACTCAATAGAGTCGAGCGACTTCTATCCAATGAAATCGGCTCATTTGGTCACGTGACAACAGCTGGGCTCAGCTTTCTTCCCGGCTGAATAGAGCTGAATGAGGACTTGTTCTACTTAAATAGATATATGATTACAAAATGTCAGGCAGCTAATAGACAGCCATTTGAGTTTTCCATGTAATCGGACTGGGTGAAACAACTGTGCCGATCACAAATAGAAGAAGCGGCCGTCTACTTCTTCTGGATCAAACATAGAGCCTTGGCAGACAGGGGTGCTGCACTAGTTGTGATTGGCTCAACTACTTCATCCAGTCCGCTTAGATGAAAAACTCTAATGGAGGTCTATTAGTAGCTACCTGACGTTTGTGATCAAATTTATTAAATAAGAAAAAGTCTAATTTCACCCTCGCTTAAAAAAAAATCCATGTTCCCTTTTTGAAGCCACGGTTCACCAGCTCTGTGGTCAAGAGGTAGAAATTTCCCTTCTGCCTATATTGTGTTGTAGGGCCATCACTAAAGAAATGCACCACCTCAATAGAAGGATGTGAGGCCTTAACTTCATCGAGAATGGGGGACAGATGTGCCCATATGGCAGGAGGGCCCTTCTCTTTAGATGAAGAAATTGTGCCAAAGCACATGTGCTCTGCTGTCCCCCCAACATAAAGAACTCCTGTGTGGAGGGTAGCTTGTTTCTGGTTGAAGTGCATTGCTTGTATTTCAGATGAAAGCTTACATGAATAGTTTTCAGAAAAATCCACGTGAATTAAGCATTCGTTGTTGGACATATTTAGTCTCAATTCACGGTAATGTGAAAATTGACTTTTGATGTTAAATACATGCCGTTTCAAATGGGTCAATTGATCTTGAAACATCTCCAGCATGTCTCCTAACTCCATTTCCTTTTTCTTCTTCACTGTTATTCTCATAGGGACCATTTCTTTGATACCATCATTGTTCTTCTTTTCTCTAATCACGGTTTCAGTCAACCACTGAGTGATCTCTGTCCGACAGATAAGATTTAAACCAGCCTAATGCTTTTCCCTTAATCCCTACAGTATGCTCAAGTCTTTGTAGGAGAATATTGTGATCAACTGTATCAAATGCAGCACTGAGATCTAACAGGACAAGTATAGACACAAGTCCATTATCTGAGGCCATGAGAATATCATTAGTGACCTTCACCAGAGCTGTTTCAGTGCTATGATGAGCTCTGAAGCCTGACTGAAACTCCTCAAGTAGGTCATTACTTTGTAAATGTTCACATAGTTGATTAGCAACTACTCTCTCAAGAATTTTAGATAAGAAAAGAAGATTAGATATAGGTCTGTAATTTACTAACTCATCTTGATCAAGAGATGAAACAAGTTGGTTGCGTTACCAGACTTTGTTTTTACCGGTTCCTTGCAAATGTTACAGTTCACTGTGGTTTATTTCAGTCAGGCTGGCGAACAAGTAAAACCCCGTTTTGGGACAATTTCCTCCGCCGCTCCTTGCTGCGACATATTCACGTGCTCTGTGTTGTGGTTTGAGAGGGCGGAGCCTTGTGACGGCGTGCCTGGGTCCGCGATTACGATTGGTCGAGAGGAAGCAGTGACTGTAGCATCAACTAATATAGGCTAAGAGGAAGGAAGGAAAACTGTCTCTATAACCAACTTTTATCGACCCTTTTTTCCCCTTATTGTGCCACACGTCTTTCGACTGATATATATTGTTATTAAATTATGGTCCAGCTCCATTTTATATGCTGCTGTCATTCTTTGGAGACATTTACAATTTATTCCAGCAATTATTGAGTTAATAAAGCAACACGCGTCAGCCTGATAAACACAAAACAAATAAATCACTTTTTTTTTAAATTACGCACTAACTCTGTAAACAGGCCACGTAGGGAAGCTTAAAAGTATAATGTTCTCACCTCAAACGATCTGAAAACGTACTTTTGAACAACAGCAGCAGAAAAGGGAGTGTTTAACTTACCACTGTGAGCTCTGGAATGAAGCTGCAGCCGCGGTGCATTCAGAGACGGTCAGTCTGAAGAGCGCATGCGCGGCTCCTATCTTCGCACTCTGTGCTCCATTAACCAGCCTTGGAAACCGTGACGTCAGACCACTGTTGTGAATTAGTATTCTCAAAGAAAAAATCCGTATTCTCAAGCAGCCGCTACTGTTTGTGTTCATAAAGAGTAAAGCACAAATTTAAACTTGAAATTTGTATTTATTAGTTATTGAAGTTGTAACTATTTAAACTGTATGTTGTATCTTTTGAATGCGATTTAAATTATTATGAGTTTACAAATGTTTTTTATGCACAACTTCTGACTAATATGGACACAACTATCCTTTTATGTACAAGTTTATTATGGAACCGCTTTTACCCCATAAAGCTGGATGGCCGTAACAAAGCCATGGTTCTGAGTAGTGATGGGTCCGGCAACACCGATGCGTCGGCGCATGTGTCGAGCTCATAGAGCAAAATCTGTGTCGATGCGCGTATCGACACGGGAAAGTCACGGAACCGATACAGGAATTGTTTCGAACTGACTGACGCGCCAAACTGTTTCTGTTCCCTCTAAGCTGCACGCGTGTGCATTCGCGCACAGCAGCGCGCACAGCAAAGCTATGCTGCGCAGTGAATAAAATCCAAGCTGAACTGTAAACAAAATAACGGTTAATAATGGTTAAATTTTAACCATTTTGCAACTCTGGTGTGATGGTTTACCATAGTCTCGCTCTGTGAGCGCCAGGTGATGATCGGAGCCTACCATTGATGGATGGGTTGGGCAGACGCTTTTATGGTTGGGCGGGTTGTGCCGTGCGTCTTTGTTCTGAGCGTCGTTTGAAAAAAACGGCTGATCTACCCTTAGTAGAAAGCTGATGGAGAATTAAAGCTGTTTTCTCACATGTCACTCATTCAACACAAAAGGGGGAGTGTGTGTGTGTGTGTGTGTGTGTAGGGAGGAGTGGCATTGAAAGGACATGGCAGCAAAAAAATTGTAAAAAAAATAATAAAAAAGCCAGTCCACAAGCATCCTTGATCACATTATTTATTGATTGTATCTAAAAAAAATCTAATATATGTTTAATTCAAATGAAAATATAAAATAATACAATGCAACATACAATGATTTAAATTGTATTGTGTATACTTGGTCATCAAATCAGTGTCAGTTAACTCTGTCAACCAGGTTGCCTGTAGGGATTTTTAAGGTCCAGCAGGTGTCAGTATTCAGTGACACAGTATCGGCACAGTATCAATACAGTTTGGCAATGTGTTGAAACGCTTCATGACCCCTCATCTATGGAACAAAAACAGTCTCATTGGAATCTGCCTTTTTTAACACTGAAATTCTGTGTTTAAAATTCAGTGTAAGGAATTCAATGTCTAAAAAAATTTGTTGTTTGAATTTTAAACACAGAATTTTTTATCTGGTAAAAATTTGCCAGCAAAAAATTCACCTGTGAAAAATTCAGCTGCAAAAATTCACCTGCAAATTTGTTGACCTTTTGATGAACTCAGGCCAAAGCAATCTGCACTCAATAGAGTCGAGCGACTTCTATCCAATGAAATCGGCTCATTTGGTCACGTGACAACAGCTGGGCTCAGCTTTCTTCCCGGCTGAATAGAGCTGAATGAGGACTTGTTCTACTTAAATAGATATATGATTACAAAATGTCAGGCAGCTAATAGACAGCCATTTGAGTTTTCCATGTAATCGGACTGGGTGAAACAACTGTGCCGATCACAAATAGAAGAAGCGGCCGTCTACTTCTTCTGGATCAAACATAGAGCCTTGGCAGACAGGGGTGCTGCACTAGTTGTGATTGGCTCAACTACTTCATCCAGTCCGCTTAGATGAAAAACTCTAATGGAGGTCTATTAGTAGCTACCTGACGTTTGTGATCAAATTTATTAAATAAGAAAAAGTCTAATTTCACCCTCGCTTAAAAAAAAATCCATGTTCCCTTTTTGAAGCCACGGTTCACCAGCTCTGTGGTCAAGAGGTAGAAATTTCCCTTCTGCCTATATTGTGTTGTAGGGCCATCACTAAAGAAATGCACCACCTCAATAGAAGGATGTGAGGCCTTAACTTCATCGAGAATGGGGGACAGATGTGCCCATATGGCAGGAGGGCCCTTCTCTTTAGATGAAGAAATTGTGCCAAAGCACATGTGCTCTGCTGTCCCCCCAACATAAAGAACTCCTGTGTGGAGGGTAGCTTGTTTCTGGTTGAAGTGCATTGCTTGTATTTCAGATGAAAGCTTACATGAATAGTTTTCAGAAAAATCCACGTGAATTAAGCATTCGTTGTTGGACATATTTAGTCTCAATTCACGGTAATGTGAAAATTGACTTTTGATGTTAAATACATGCCGTTTCAAATGGGTCAATTGATCTTGAAACATCTCCAGCATGTCTCCTAACTCCATTTCCTTTTTCTTCTTCACTGTTATTCTCATAGGGACCATTTCTTTGATACCATCATTGTTCTTCTTTTCTCTAATCACGGTTTCAGTCAACCACTGAGTGATCTCTGTCCGACAGATAAGATTTAAACCAGCCTAATGCTTTTCCCTTAATCCCTACAGTATGCTCAAGTCTTTGTAGGAGAATATTGTGATCAACTGTATCAAATGCAGCACTGAGATCTAACAGGACAAGTATAGACACAAGTCCATTATCTGAGGCCATGAGAATATCATTAGTGACCTTCACCAGAGCTGTTTCAGTGCTATGATGAGCTCTGAAGCCTGACTGAAACTCCTCAAGTAGGTCATTACTTTGTAAATGTTCACATAGTTGATTAGCAACTACTCTCTCAAGAATTTTAGATAAGAAAAGAAGATTAGATATAGGTCTGTAATTTACTAACTCATCTTGATCAAGAGATGAAACAAGTTGGTTGCGTTACCAGACTTTGTTTTTACCGGTTCCTTGCAAATGTTACAGTTCACTGTGGTTTATTTCAGTCAGGCTGGCGAACAAGTAAAACCCCGTTTTGGGACAATTTCCTCCGCCGCTCCTTGCTGCGACATATTCACGTGCTCTGTGTTGTGGTTTGAGAGGGCGGAGCCTTGTGACGGCGTGCCTGGGTCCGCGATTACGATTGGTCGAGAGGAAGCAGTGACTGTAGCATCAACTAATATAGGCTAAGAGGAAGGAAGGAAAACTGTCTCTATAACCAACTTTTATCGACCCTTTTTTCCCCTTATTGTGCCACACGTCTTTCGACTGATATATATTGTTATTAAATTATGGTCCAGCTCCATTTTATATGCTGCTGTCATTCTTTGGAGACATTTACAATTTATTCCAGCAATTATTGAGTTAATAAAGCAACACGCGTCAGCCTGATAAACACAAAACAAATAAATCACTTTTTTTTTTAAATTACGCACTAACTCTGTAAACAGGCCACGTAGGGAAGCTTAAAAGTATAATGTTCTCACCTCAAACGATCTGAAAACGTACTTTTGAACAACAGCAGCAGAAAAGGGAGTGTTTAACTTACCACTGTGAGCTCTGGAATGAAGCTGCAGCCGCGGTGCATTCAGAGACGGTCAGTCTGAAGAGCGCATGCGCGGCTCCTATCTTCGCACTCTGTGCTCCATTAACCAGCCTTGGAAACCGTGACGTCAGACCACTGTTGTGAATTAGTATTCTCAAAGAAAAAATCCGTATTCTCAAGCAGCCGCTACTGTTTGTGTTCATAAAGAGTAAAGCACAAATTTAAACTTGAAATTTGTATTTATTAGTTATTGAAGTTGTAACTATTTAAACTGTATGTTGTATCTTTTGAATGCGATTTAAATTATTATGAGTTTACAAATGTTTTTTATGCACAACTTCTGACTAATATGGACACAACTATCCTTTTATGTACAAGTTTATTATGGAACCGCTTTTACCCCATAAAGCTGGATGGCCGTAACAAAGCCATGGTTCTGAGTAGTGATGGGTCCGGCAACACCGATGCGTCGGCGCATGTGTCGAGCTCATAGAGCAAAATCTGTGTCGATGCGCGTATCGACACGGGAAAGTCACGGAACCGATACAGGAATTGTTTCGAACTGACTGACGCGCCAAACTGTTTCTGTTCCCTCTAAGCTGCACGCGTGTGCATTCGCGCACAGCAGCGCGCACAGCAAAGCTATGCTGCGCAGTGAATAAAATCCAAGCTGAACTGTAAACAAAATAACGGTTAATAATGGTTAAATTTTAACCATTTTGCAACTCTGGTGTGATGGTTTACCATAGTCTCGCTCTGTGAGCGCCAGGTGATGATCGGAGCCTACCATTGATGGATGGGTTGGGCAGACGCTTTTATGGTTGGGCGGGTTGTGCCGTGCGTCTTTGTTCTGAGCGTCGTTTGAAAAAAACGGCTGATCTACCCTTAGTAGAAAGCTGATGGAGAATTAAAGCTGTTTTCTCACATGTCACTCATTCAACACAAAAGGGGGAGTGTGTGTGTGTGTGTGTGTGTGTGTGTAGGGAGGAGTGGCATTGAAAGGACATGGCAGCAAAAAAATTGTAAAAAAAATAATAAAAAAGCCAGTCCACAAGCATCCTTGATCACATTATTTATTGATTGTATCTAAAAAAAATCTAATATATGTTTAATTCAAATGAAAATATAAAATAATACAATGCAACATACAATGATTTAAATTGTATTGTGTATACTTGGTCATCAAATCAGTGTCAGTTAACTCTGTCAACCAGGTTGCCTGTAGGGATTTTTAAGGTCCAGCAGGTGTCAGTATTCAGTGACACAGTATCGGCACAGTATCAATACAGTTTGGCAATGTGTTGAAACGCTTCATGACCCCTCATCTATGGAACAAAAACAGTCTCATTGGAATCTGCCTTTTTTAACACTGAAATTCTGTGTTTAAAATTCAGTGTAAGGAATTCAATGTCTAAAAAAATTTGTTGTTTGAATTTTAAACACAGAATTTTTTATCTGGTAAAAATTTGCCAGCAAAAAATTCACCTGTGAAAAATTCAGCTGCAAAAATTCACCTGCAAATTTGTTGACCTTTTGATGAACTCAGGCCAAAGCAATCTGCACTCAATAGAGTCGAGCGACTTCTATCCAATGAAATCGGCTCATTTGGTCACGTGACAACAGCTGGGCTCAGCTTTCTTCCCGGCTGAATAGAGCTGAATGAGGACTTGTTCTACTTAAATAGATATATGATTACAAAATGTCAGGCAGCTAATAGACAGCCATTTGAGTTTTCCATGTAATCGGACTGGGTGAAACAACTGTGCCGATCACAAATAGAAGAAGCGGCCGTCTACTTCTTCTGGATCAAACATAGAGCCTTGGCAGACAGGGGTGCTGCACTAGTTGTGATTGGCTCAACTAC
Organism: Fundulus heteroclitus; assembly: GCF_011125445.2. NCBI lineage: Eukaryota > Metazoa > Chordata > Actinopteri > Cyprinodontiformes > Fundulidae > Fundulus > Fundulus heteroclitus. The sequence continues at coordinate 1,649,236 of NW_023396689.1, read as the reverse complement.
TTCATCCAGTCCGCTTAGATGAAAAACTCTAATGGAGGTCTATTAGTAGCTACCTGACGTTTGTGATCAAATTTATTAAATAAGAAAAAGTCTAATTTCACCCTCGCTTAAAAAAAAATCCATGTTCCCTTTTTGAAGCCACGGTTCACCAGCTCTGTGGTCAAGAGGTAGAAATTTCCCTTCTGCCTATATTGTGTTGTAGGGCCATCACTAAAGAAATGCACCACCTCAATAGAAGGATGTGAGGCCTTAACTTCATCGAGAATGGGGGACAGATGTGCCCATATGGCAGGAGGGCCCTTCTCTTTAGATGAAGAAATTGTGCCAAAGCACATGTGCTCTGCTGTCCCCCCAACATAAAGAACTCCTGTGTGGAGGGTAGCTTGTTTCTGGTTGAAGTGCATTGCTTGTATTTCAGATGAAAGCTTACATGAATAGTTTTCAGAAAAATCCACGTGAATTAAGCATTCGTTGTTGGACATATTTAGTCTCAATTCACGGTAATGTGAAAATTGACTTTTGATGTTAAATACATGCCGTTTCAAATGGGTCAATTGATCTTGAAACATCTCCAGCATGTCTCCTAACTCCATTTCCTTTTTCTTCTTCACTGTTATTCTCATAGGGACCATTTCTTTGATACCATCATTGTTCTTCTTTTCTCTAATCACGGTTTCAGTCAACCACTGAGTGATCTCTGTCCGACAGATAAGATTTAAACCAGCCTAATGCTTTTCCCTTAATCCCTACAGTATGCTCAAGTCTTTGTAGGAGAATATTGTGATCAACTGTATCAAATGCAGCACTGAGATCTAACAGGACAAGTATAGACACAAGTCCATTATCTGAGGCCATGAGAATATCATTAGTGACCTTCACCAGAGCTGTTTCAGTGCTATGATGAGCTCTGAAGCCTGACTGAAACTCCTCAAGTAGGTCATTACTTTGTAAATGTTCACATAGTTGATTAGCAACTACTCTCTCAAGAATTTTAGATAAGAAAAGAAGATTAGATATAGGTCTGTAATTTACTAACTCATCTTGATCAAGAGATGAAACAAGTTGGTTGCGTTACCAGACTTTGTTTTTACCGGTTCCTTGCAAATGTTACAGTTCACTGTGGTTTATTTCAGTCAGGCTGGCGAACAAGTAAAACCCCGTTTTGGGACAATTTCCTCCGCCGCTCCTTGCTGCGACATATTCACGTGCTCTGTGTTGTGGTTTGAGAGGGCGGAGCCTTGTGACGGCGTGCCTGGGTCCGCGATTACGATTGGTCGAGAGGAAGCAGTGACTGTAGCATCAACTAATATAGGCTAAGAGGAAGGAAGGAAAACTGTCTCTATAACCAACTTTTATCGACCCTTTTTTCCCCTTATTGTGCCACACGTCTTTCGACTGATATATATTGTTATTAAATTATGGTCCAGCTCCATTTTATATGCTGCTGTCATTCTTTGGAGACATTTACAATTTATTCCAGCAATTATTGAGTTAATAAAGCAACACGCGTCAGCCTGATAAACACAAAACAAATAAATCACTTTTTTTTTTAAATTACGCACTAACTCTGTAAACAGGCCACGTAGGGAAGCTTAAAAGTATAATGTTCTCACCTCAAACGATCTGAAAACGTACTTTTGAACAACAGCAGCAGAAAAGGGAGTGTTTAACTTACCACTGTGAGCTCTGGAATGAAGCTGCAGCCGCGGTGCATTCAGAGACGGTCAGTCTGAAGAGCGCATGCGCGGCTCCTATCTTCGCACTCTGTGCTCCATTAACCAGCCTTGGAAACCGTGACGTCAGACCACTGTTGTGAATTAGTATTCTCAAAGAAAAAATCCGTATTCTCAAGCAGCCGCTACTGTTTGTGTTCATAAAGAGTAAAGCACAAATTTAAACTTGAAATTTGTATTTATTAGTTATTGAAGTTGTAACTATTTAAACTGTATGTTGTATCTTTTGAATGCGATTTAAATTATTATGAGTTTACAAATGTTTTTTATGCACAACTTCTGACTAATATGGACACAACTATCCTTTTATGTACAAGTTTATTATGGAACCGCTTTTACCCCATAAAGCTGGATGGCCGTAACAAAGCCATGGTTCTGAGTAGTGATGGGTCCGGCAACACCGATGCGTCGGCGCATGTGTCGAGCTCATAGAGCAAAATCTGTGTCGATGCGCGTATCGACACGGGAAAGTCACGGAACCGATACAGGAATTGTTTCGAACTGACTGACGCGCCAAACTGTTTCTGTTCCCTCTAAGCTGCACGCGTGTGCATTCGCGCACAGCAGCGCGCACAGCAAAGCTATGCTGCGCAGTGAATAAAATCCAAGCTGAACTGTAAACAAAATAACGGTTAATAATGGTTAAATTTTAACCATTTTGCAACTCTGGTGTGATGGTTTACCATAGTCTCGCTCTGTGAGCGCCAGGTGATGATCGGAGCCTACCATTGATGGATGGGTTGGGCAGACGCTTTTATGGTTGGGCGGGTTGTGCCGTGCGTCTTTGTTCTGAGCGTCGTTTGAAAAAAACGGCTGATCTACCCTTAGTAGAAAGCTGATGGAGAATTAAAGCTGTTTTCTCACATGTCACTCATTCAACACAAAAGGGGGAGTGTGTGTGTGTGTGTGTGTGTGTAGGGAGGAGTGGCATTGAAAGGACATGGCAGCAAAAAAATTGTAAAAAAAATAATAAAAAAGCCAGTCCACAAGCATCCTTGATCACATTATTTATTGATTGTATCTAAAAAAAATCTAATATATGTTTAATTCAAATGAAAATATAAAATAATACAATGCAACATACAATGATTTAAATTGTATTGTGTATACTTGGTCATCAAATCAGTGTCAGTTAACTCTGTCAACCAGGTTGCCTGTAGGGATTTTTAAGGTCCAGCAGGTGTCAGTATTCAGTGACACAGTATCGGCACAGTATCAATACAGTTTGGCAATGTGTTGAAACGCTTCATGACCCCTCATCTATGGAACAAAAACAGTCTCATTGGAATCTGCCTTTTTTAACACTGAAATTCTGTGTTTAAAATTCAGTGTAAGGAATTCAATGTCTAAAAAAATTTGTTGTTTGAATTTTAAACACAGAATTTTTTATCTGGTAAAAATTTGCCAGCAAAAAATTCACCTGTGAAAAATTCAGCTGCAAAAATTCACCTGCAAATTTGTTGACCTTTTGATGAACTCAGGCCAAAGCAATCTGCACTCAATAGAGTCGAGCGACTTCTATCCAATGAAATCGGCTCATTTGGTCACGTGACAACAGCTGGGCTCAGCTTTCTTCCCGGCTGAATAGAGCTGAATGAGGACTTGTTCTACTTAAATAGATATATGATTACAAAATGTCAGGCAGCTAATAGACAGCCATTTGAGTTTTCCATGTAATCGGACTGGGTGAAACAACTGTGCCGATCACAAATAGAAGAAGCGGCCGTCTACTTCTTCTGGATCAAACATAGAGCCTTGGCAGACAGGGGTGCTGCACTAGTTGTGATTGGCTCAACTACTTCATCCAGTCCGCTTAGATGAAAAACTCTAATGGAGGTCTATTAGTAGCTACCTGACGTTTGTGATCAAATTTATTAAATAAGAAAAAGTCTAATTTCACCCTCGCTTAAAAAAAAATCCATGTTCCCTTTTTGAAGCCACGGTTCACCAGCTCTGTGGTCAAGAGGTAGAAATTTCCCTTCTGCCTATATTGTGTTGTAGGGCCATCACTAAAGAAATGCACCACCTCAATAGAAGGATGTGAGGCCTTAACTTCATCGAGAATGGGGGACAGATGTGCCCATATGGCAGGAGGGCCCTTCTCTTTAGATGAAGAAATTGTGCCAAAGCACATGTGCTCTGCTGTCCCCCCAACATAAAGAACTCCTGTGTGGAGGGTAGCTTGTTTCTGGTTGAAGTGCATTGCTTGTATTTCAGATGAAAGCTTACATGAATAGTTTTCAGAAAAATCCACGTGAATTAAGCATTCGTTGTTGGACATATTTAGTCTCAATTCACGGTAATGTGAAAATTGACTTTTGATGTTAAATACATGCCGTTTCAAATGGGTCAATTGATCTTGAAACATCTCCAGCATGTCTCCTAACTCCATTTCCTTTTTCTTCTTCACTGTTATTCTCATAGGGACCATTTCTTTGATACCATCATTGTTCTTCTTTTCTCTAATCACGGTTTCAGTCAACCACTGAGTGATCTCTGTCCGACAGATAAGATTTAAACCAGCCTAATGCTTTTCCCTTAATCCCTACAGTATGCTCAAGTCTTTGTAGGAGAATATTGTGATCAACTGTATCAAATGCAGCACTGAGATCTAACAGGACAAGTATAGACACAAGTCCATTATCTGAGGCCATGAGAATATCATTAGTGACCTTCACCAGAGCTGTTTCAGTGCTATGATGAGCTCTGAAGCCTGACTGAAACTCCTCAAGTAGGTCATTACTTTGTAAATGTTCACATAGTTGATTAGCAACTACTCTCTCAAGAATTTTAGATAAGAAAAGAAGATTAGATATAGGTCTGTAATTTACTAACTCATCTTGATCAAGAGATGAAACAAGTTGGTTGCGTTACCAGACTTTGTTTTTACCGGTTCCTTGCAAATGTTACAGTTCACTGTGGTTTATTTCAGTCAGGCTGGCGAACAAGTAAAACCCCGTTTTGGGACAATTTCCTCCGCCGCTCCTTGCTGCGACATATTCACGTGCTCTGTGTTGTGGTTTGAGAGGGCGGAGCCTTGTGACGGCGTGCCTGGGTCCGCGATTACGATTGGTCGAGAGGAAGCAGTGACTGTAGCATCAACTAATATAGGCTAAGAGGAAGGAAGGAAAACTGTCTCTATAACCAACTTTTATCGACCCTTTTTTCCCCTTATTGTGCCACACGTCTTTCGACTGATATATATTGTTATTAAATTATGGTCCAGCTCCATTTTATATGCTGCTGTCATTCTTTGGAGACATTTACAATTTATTCCAGCAATTATTGAGTTAATAAAGCAACACGCGTCAGCCTGATAAACACAAAACAAATAAATCACTTTTTTTTTTAAATTACGCACTAACTCTGTAAACAGGCCACGTAGGGAAGCTTAAAAGTATAATGTTCTCACCTCAAACGATCTGAAAACGTACTTTTGAACAACAGCAGCAGAAAAGGGAGTGTTTAACTTACCACTGTGAGCTCTGGAATGAAGCTGCAGCCGCGGTGCATTCAGAGACGGTCAGTCTGAAGAGCGCATGCGCGGCTCCTATCTTCGCACTCTGTGCTCCATTAACCAGCCTTGGAAACCGTGACGTCAGACCACTGTTGTGAATTAGTATTCTCAAAGAAAAAATCCGTATTCTCAAGCAGCCGCTACTGTTTGTGTTCATAAAGAGTAAAGCACAAATTTAAACTTGAAATTTGTATTTATTAGTTATTGAAGTTGTAACTATTTAAACTGTATGTTGTATCTTTTGAATGCGATTTAAATTATTATGAGTTTACAAATGTTTTTTATGCACAACTTCTGACTAATATGGACACAACTATCCTTTTATGTACAAGTTTATTATGGAACCGCTTTTACCCCATAAAGCTGGATGGCCGTAACAAAGCCATGGTTCTGAGTAGTGATGGGTCCGGCAACACCGATGCGTCGGCGCATGTGTCGAGCTCATAGAGCAAAATCTGTGTCGATGCGCGTATCGACACGGGAAAGTCACGGAACCGATACAGGAATTGTTTCGAACTGACTGACGCGCCAAACTGTTTCTGTTCCCTCTAAGCTGCACGCGTGTGCATTCGCGCACAGCAGCGCGCACAGCAAAGCTATGCTGCGCAGTGAATAAAATCCAAGCTGAACTGTAAACAAAATAACGGTTAATAATGGTTAAATTTTAACCATTTTGCAACTCTGGTGTGATGGTTTACCATAGTCTCGCTCTGTGAGCGCCAGGTGATGATCGGAGCCTACCATTGATGGATGGGTTGGGCAGACGCTTTTATGGTTGGGCGGGTTGTGCCGTGCGTCTTTGTTCTGAGCGTCGTTTGAAAAAAACGGCTGATCTACCCTTAGTAGAAAGCTGATGGAGAATTAAAGCTGTTTTCTCACATGTCACTCATTCAACACAAAAGGGGGAGTGTGTGTGTGTGTGTGTGTGTGTGTAGGGAGGAGTGGCATTGAAAGGACATGGCAGCAAAAAAATTGTAAAAAAAATAATAAAAAAGCCAGTCCACAAGCATCCTTGATCACATTATTTATTGATTGTATCTAAAAAAAATCTAATATATGTTTAATTCAAATGAAAATATAAAATAATACAATGCAACATACAATGATTTAAATTGTATTGTGTATACTTGGTCATCAAATCAGTGTCAGTTAACTCTGTCAACCAGGTTGCCTGTAGGGATTTTTAAGGTCCAGCAGGTGTCAGTATTCAGTGACACAGTATCGGCACAGTATCAATACAGTTTGGCAATGTGTTGAAACGCTTCATGACCCCTCATCTATGGAACAAAAACAGTCTCATTGGAATCTGCCTTTTTTAACACTGAAATTCTGTGTTTAAAATTCAGTGTAAGGAATTCAATGTCTAAAAAAATTTGTTGTTTGAATTTTAAACACAGAATTTTTTATCTGGTAAAAATTTGCCAGCAAAAAATTCACCTGTGAAAAATTCAGCTGCAAAAATTCACCTGCAAATTTGTTGACCTTTTGATGAACTCAGGCCAAAGCAATCTGCACTCAATAGAGTCGAGCGACTTCTATCCAATGAAATCGGCTCATTTGGTCACGTGACAACAGCTGGGCTCAGCTTTCTTCCCGGCTGAATAGAGCTGAATGAGGACTTGTTCTACTTAAATAGATATATGATTACAAAATGTCAGGCAGCTAATAGACAGCCATTTGAGTTTTCCATGTAATCGGACTGGGTGAAACAACTGTGCCGATCACAAATAGAAGAAGCGGCCGTCTACTTCTTCTGGATCAAACATAGAGCCTTGGCAGACAGGGGTGCTGCACTAGTTGTGATTGGCTCAACTACTTCATCCAGTCCGCTTAGATGAAAAACTCTAATGGAGGTCTATTAGTAGCTACCTGACGTTTGTGATCAAATTTATTAAATAAGAAAAAGTCTAATTTCACCCTATTTTCAACAGAAGTACGGTTTTCTGTGCCAAACTTCTGGCGGGTCACTTCCTGTCTAGCGAGCATGTTGGCGACTCATGCAGCTACTTGGTCTCAAATTACTCGTAAATATGACTTCAAAGAAGACTGGGATCGTTTGTACAGTTAGAGGTTGTCAATAATAATGACATAATATTATTATAATATTATAATATTTAATAATGGGTGTAGAAGAAAGGTTGATGCTGGAGTGTTTTAATCATCAGCGGTGTATGGATGCGATGCGAGGTGCCCTACTTCCTTAAGCTGAAGAACGAGAAATCCCTCTGCATGTGGTTAAAAGCTTTAAGTCTGAAGAAACCACCAAAGCGACCGTATTTTCTAAATTTTGTAGACAAAAGACCGACTGAACCCAACGATGCCAGAAAAGTGGCTGGGCTATGAAGTTGCATTAAAAGCTCCAAGGTGATAAAGAGGAGAACAGACAGGTAAGCTAACGTTAGCCGGGCCATTCTCTAATTTAGGGTACATTTCATGTCAGCAAAAAAGCACAAGAGCACTGTCCTTTCTCAGTGGAACATTAAGTGTCTCAATATAGTATATTAATTCAGTGTTACATATCTGTTATCTGCAGAGCTTAAACATTAACTGTTTTTACATTTTTTTTAATTAAAAACATGTTTTTACTTCATAGTTTGTCAACTATGTTACGGACAAACAGGGTGTTATAAAAACAATTCAATTCAGTCTTGCACTTGAAATGAAATGCACTTTAGAAGGCTCTTGAGTCTATTTCTGCCACACATACAATTGTTATTTAAAATGGTTTTAATAATAAACCTTTTTTTAAAGTTTAACATGCAATACATGTATAACTGTCCTTATGGACAATGATGTTTTTCATCATAAATCTCTATTAAAATTATTTTTGATGATTAAAAAAGATGTTATAGTAAACTCCAACCTATGCAAATACGTAGAATGCTTAAAAATGTCAGAAACATTAATATTGGCTATTTTAACTTTAAAAATCTAAGTGTAACCTAGATGACAATGAAAATCACACGGTTGACACTAGTAACCTAGTTGACTGGACATATTGTTAACCATGGGCAACATTTTATTCATGAGACAGAATTTAATTAGCAAAGTTGCTTTCGGTGAAAACCTCTTTTATTTAATTATTAAACACTACAAACATGACAGAATAGGGATTGCTCATAGTAATAGTAATTATATAATCCCAAACAAATCCTTTTGAAGTTTTTATGCATTCAGAATGCACTGATAAAATGCAACACGAACTTAGTAATTCATTTCTCAGCTCAATTCAAGTAATTTAACAATTCCAAAAAACTGTAAAAAGATATTCAATAGAACAATAGGCTGATGCAACAGAGCCTTTAAAAAACAATGCTATCCAAACTTATTTTTTTGCATTCAGTATGCAACGGTGAAACACTGCACACAAAACATATAATTTTAGAGAGAATGCCTATAAATGAACATCAAGTTAGATCTTTGACAAATTTGACCAGATATCTTGATCAATTTCAACATGGTGGGAATTTACTGGCTTTGGAGGAGGAATAATTTGCAAAACATCTTCAAACAAGTACCAAAGCACATCATCTCTCAGGGAATAGAAAAAGCGGTTCACTGCAACTCCAACTTTACTCATGCACTTCACCTGCACATGAGTCTCTGTGATTTCCTGAATGGTGCCAGGGTAAATTGTCTCCTCATAGGTCACAACACACCATTGTCCAATCAATTGAGGACTCCACAGAATTTCACTGTCCTTGTTTGAGTGTACTAGAGGCAGTGCGGGGGTTGATGGCTGAACCTCAAAGCTGAAGGCATGTGTGTCTTCACACTGGCACTCAAACATTTGCCTGGTAGTGCAAGGGCAACTTACATCTCGATAGAGAAGCTTTCCCAAGGACCCTGTGACCACCTGATGTATTCTCATGGTTGAAGGCACTGCTGGCAGAGAATTTGGCATCTTCTTGAGGAATTAATTCACAAGATTTTGAGAGATGTAGAACACTCGGACAGTACCACTATCAACCAAAGCACTGTAAAAGTCCTCTGCTGATCCGATGTCATGCCCCTGGCTTACAAGCCTGTCAGCCGTCCGTTTCAGGAGGCCTCCCACTCCATCGGGCGCACCTTTCCCGTGGCTCGCTTAAAAAAAAATCCATGTTCCCTTTTTGAAGCCACGGTTCACCAGCTCTGTGGTCAAGAGGTAGAAATTTCCCTTCTGCCTATATTGTGTTGTAGGGCCATCACTAAAGAAATGCACCACCTCAATAGAAGGATGTGAGGCCTTAACTTCATCGAGAATGGGGGACAGATGTGCCCATATGGCAGGAGGGCCCTTCTCTTTAGATGAAGAAATTGTGCCAAAGCACATGTGCTCTGCTGTCCCCCCAACATAAAGAACTCCTGTGTGGAGGGTAGCTTGTTTCTGGTTGAAGTGCATTGCTTGTATTTCAGATGAAAGCTTACATGAATAGTTTTCAGAAAAATCCACGTGAATTAAGCATTCGTTGTTGGACATATTTAGTCTCAATTCACGGTAATGTGAAAATTGACTTTTGATGTTAAATACATGCCGTTTCAAATGGGTCAATTGATCTTGAAACATCTCCAGCATGTCTCCTAACTCCATTTCCTTTTTCTTCTTCACTGTTATTCTCATAGGGACCATTTCTTTGATACCATCATTGTTCTTCTTTTCTCTAATCACGGTTTCAGTCAACCACTGAGTGATCTCGAAAGGTTTCTGCAGGTCACCTTCTGCTAGTATAGCAAACTCCTGCCCTTTGCAATCAGGACACACATTGTACAAGCAGTCCTTTGATTTTGTATTGCAGCTTATGGATGTCATATCCTCCATGTCCACACCCTTAATTAATTTAAGCGTGTGAAGCTTTTCGGCAAGAAATGCAAAATTCTCATGGACTTTGCAAAGACAGGTTTCTCTGTCTGTGATTGTTGGATGAACTACCCAAAATGGGCGCAGACGGCAAAACAAGGAGTAGGAAAGGCTGGAATGAGGATGGTCAATGAGAAATTTCCTGTGGAGGTTTCTCAAGGTGTCATTTAAAAACCTCTTCTGTTTTTTCTTCTTCCCTCTTGTGATTGTTTGAGCTTTCCCTGCCGTCAAACGGCTGTTTTCATCCCTCGTCAAAAATTCGTGAACATTTTCTTGCAATCTATAGCACAGGCTTCTGTACTTAATTTTCCCTTCAGCAACAGCTAGAGTCTTCTTTTTTCTGGACAGGTGTAGTGTTTTAGTTATTTCATGCTGTAAGCCATACTTTTTCAGGATTCTTCCTGTTACAAGCCCTGACATTATCCGCCATTGTGCCCTTTTCTTGTTGGTGAAAAAGGCATCTTTCATGTTGGCCATGAGTGCATTGTGCACAAGCAGTGACCTGCGCACCTCAGAGGAAACAGAGGCATGTTGAAGTTGTCGCCTAGTCTTGGATGCTGGGGATTCTGACACATGCTTTTTTGAAGTGCTATTGGATCTTTTTAGTTTCTTGCAAAGTTTATCTGATTTTCTTTTTTGCTTTTCAAGCAAGTCTCTCAGTTTCTGTATTTCTCTATGCAATTTTGAGTTTCCTCTTTTGGCCTTTACTCTTCCAGTCTTCTTCAGTCTGAAATAAACAACCAGCATATTGTATATTAATGTGGGTAACTGGGAACATTAAATGCATAAACCTGTTTCTGTCTTGCCTCATGAACTCTACCTTCTGCTCTGAGGTGGATGGTTGTCTGGACTCTCCGGTGGTGTAATTACATTCTCCATCCAGCCTGCTCTTTCTCTCTCTTCTGTTTTGCTTTCTTCCAGTAGACCCTCTTTCTTCTTTTCTCTCTCTCACTCATATCTGCCACTGTTTTCACCTTTCCTTGTGACCTGAGCCTGTGCCATGCCTCTCTCTGCTTCTTCAAACATGCTGCCCTTCTTTCAGGATCTGCATCACGACGAGCCCTGTATCTCCGCTGTCTCTCAGCTGCTGACACCTATTTTAATTTATAATTTTTAAAAATAAAATAATATATCAAATATAAAATGTATACACATGTTCAGTCCATATAAATAACATAGAAAACAATTAATAATCATGATATGCCATTGAGCACTGATGTAACTTAGTTGAAAAATAGTTGAGCACTGGGCTAACTTAGTTGACCGTAACTTAGTTGACCATAACTTAGTTGACAATTTCCATATTTCTTCCCCATAACAAAAATGGTGGACCTAGCCTAGCTAACCACATGTCATTTTTTTGAGCAGGTTAATGTAAGAATTCAACACAAAATTTCATCATAATAAATAAAACTTTTTAGCCATTGTTTCAATGGTTTTAATGGATGTTTTTGGACCCTCAACTTTCTCACATTGAAATCGGACATGGACAAAACTGTACATTTAGGATCATAATGACACATTTTAAGCCAAATTAAGAATATATTGCATTTATTGTCTGTGTGACGTTATTTAATGAAACAAGTTTACACATAAAATGCAATTTGTTTGAAGAAATTTGATTGTATAAGTATATTTAACATCAGTGGACATGCAATGTACCCTAAATTATAGAATCACCCAGCCTACTTTAACTTTTTTTTTTCCCCCAAGAAAAAACTTTAACAATTGTACATTACACCAGGTACCAGTATCTTAATACACCAAACAAACAAATATAAACAAAGATGCAACAATAATAGTAAAGACAACAACAATAACAACAAAATAACAATAATAATAATATAAGGGGCAACATTATATTATACATAGATTCAAGGACAAGCCATTAAACCAGCAGATTAAATTTACTCACAAAAGAAAGAAAATTACCAGCATTTTTTGTTTTTACAAATTCTAAAGATTTGACATACGATTTTGTTTCATTTTTCCAATGAGATATGACTGGTTTACATGTTAAGTAACGACATTTGTGTAAATAAAATTTAACTAATAGAATTAGAATATTTATACCAACTTTATCTTAAATTTTTGCAACTATACCAAATAAGGCTACTTTTAGAGTAAAATCAGGTAACTGAATTCCTGTAGATTGGATCCACATCAGAAAATCAAACCAAAAGCTTTGGACTACAGTGCAGTGAAAGAAAAGGTGTTCCAGACTTTCAGATTCAACCTCACAAAAAACACAATTTTCAGTGTCAAACTTAAATTTTTCTCTTAGAAATTCATTAGTAGGGTAAAATCTGTTAATACTTTTAAGTTGAATTTCTTTCATTTTTGGAGGTACTGGGTATGATAGGAATTTAGTTCTGATCATCTTTTTTGCTTCTGTATCGAAATCTTTGAGAACATATTCTCTCTTTACGTGGTTGGAAGATGAACAATATGTCAAATAACACCTCAAAAATTTATTGTTACATCGAGTGCTGAAAAAATTAACGTCATCTATAAAAAAATTGTTTGACTTTTGGAGAATTATCAGAAAATATTATATCTTGTCTAACCATAGCCTGAAGAGGTAAAGGGAATGTTTTTAAGATCTGATTATATTTACTTTTAGTACAATGGATTTGATACTTTTCACAAAACTCCTGATGAAGTAAACGGTTACCTCTATTGTCCATGAAATGAGAAACAGCCCATATTTCTTTTTTATACCATTCGTTCATAAATATAGATTTTCTATTACTTAGAACGTATCCATTGTTCCAAACAGGGGTGTTATAAGGTGTAAAATTATGATTAAAGAATAATTTCCAATAGAGAAGAACCTGTTTATGAAAATCAGATCATTTAAGTGGTAATTTGTTTATCTCAAAATCACATTGTAAAAGAAATTGGATTCCACCTATTTTTTTAACACTAAATTTGGTATATATGACCAAACTGAAAGATTATTATTTACTATATATTTCAACCATTTAAGTTTTAATACAGCTTTCATAATCTCAAAATCTATGGCATTTCCCCCATCTTCTTCATAGGTTCTAATCATGTCATTTTTCCTAATGTAATGATTTTTATTCTTCCAAATAAAGTTAAAATTTAGTTTATTAATTGTTTTTATCATCTTGTTTGATATTGGAAGAGTGTAAGCAAGGTAGATAAATCTAGAAAGACTCTCAATTTTCGTTAATAAAATCCTGCCAAAAAGAGAGATGTCTCTCTTCCCAAGTATTTCACCTCTTTTTTAATATTAATGTTAAACAGTGATTGTGATGGGTGGTCTTTCAAGGGAAAAAGTTCACATTTGTTTAGATTTAATTAAAGACCAGAAGCCTTAGAAAATAATTTTACACTTTGAAGAGCTAAAGGGATTTGTTCTTCATTTTTTAGAAAAAGGGTTGTATCATCGGCCAGTTGACTAATTATTATTTTCTTGTCCAGTAACTCAATTCCAGATTTGCAACTGTTTTTAATTAATATTGACAGCATCTCTGCAACCATTATGAATAATAATGGTGAACTTCCACAGCCTTGACGAATTATTCTACTAATGTTGTACCTGTTACCTGTACCATGACTTAATATTACAGAGCTGTTTATGTCATTGTAAAGCATTTTAATTAGGTTCCTAATTTTTTTCCCCAAATCCGAAATGAGTTTGAGTTTTAAAGATAAATGGATGTTCAACAGAATCGAATGCCTTGTAGAAATCTAAAAACAAAATAAACCCATCATCACTAATTAAATCACTGTAATCAACTAAATCTAAAACCAGTCTGATGTTATTATGGATCTTCTATTTAGAAAGTGATTGGGTTTCAGCAATTATATTGGAAATACCTTTTTTAAGTCTGGCTGCCATACAACTAGAAAATAGTTTATAATCAGTATTTAATAGAGTGATGGGTCTTAAGTTGTCTAAAATCCTTTTATCTTTTCCTGGTTTAGGGATCAGAACAATCACTCCTTGTTTCATAGTTGGCATCAATTCTTCTTTTTTAATACATTCTAATAAGGCATTAAATAATAAATTCCTTATGTCGGTCCAAAATAATTGGTAAAAATTAACAGTAAAGCCATCTGATTCGGGAGATTTATTTAATGTCATTTTCTTTACAGCAGTATCCAGCTCTTCAATTTTAAGGTCGGCATCGCAGATAGTTTTAAATGATGAGTCAATCTGTGGAATCAATAAGGATATGTTGTTGAAGAGATTGTCACAATCTATTTCAGAGTAGTTATCTGAATAAAGTTTGGAATAAAAGTTAAAAACTTCTTTTTCTAACACTTTAGGATCTTTACATTCATCTCCCTTTACAATAAGGCATGAGATGCAATTATTAGTCTGTCTGTTGCGTTTTAATTTAAAGAAATATGACAAATTCTTTTCTCCTGCCTCAATCCATTTTGCACGAGACCTAATAAAGGCACCTTTTGCTTTATTCAAATAAAGTTGATCTAACTTAGTTTGTAATTCCATAATCTTATTTTTTTTCTTCAGGGCCAAAACTAGGTTTGATGAAACATTGATGGATTTTATTTAAAATATCACTTTCAAATTTCTTTTGTTTAGAATTGAGGTTATTGCTGAACTGAAAGCTAAATTCTCTTACTTTAAACTTCAGAAATTCCCATTTGTTGATGTCAGTTACAATTAGTTTCAATTTCACTTGTTAATTTTCTAATTTGAACAGTATAATCTTCATAATCTAATAGTTTGGAATTAAACTTCCAATAGCCCTTTTTTTGTAGATTCCTAACAGCAGGTTCCAGACTTAACTCTATAAAGCAATGGTCAGTAAGAGGAGCTTTTGAAGTTATCATTTTTGAAGTGTGATTTAAAACTGAGTCACTTCCCAACCAGTAGTCCATCTTAGATTTGCAGCATCCACTAGGCTTGAACCATGTAAAATCTTGAAGTCCTGGGTTCTTTAATCTCCAAATATCATTCAGGTTGCTAGTTACAATAAAGTCATTAATTATTCTGTTATATTGCGGTCTCCCTGATCTTGAAGGCCATCTATCGAACCACTCATCAGGGGTCATGTTCCAATCACCGCCCATCAAAATATAATCCGTAGGGTAACGAGCCTTAAGATCAGATATTACCTTTGTTATGTCTTCCAACATTATTCTGTTTTGATTTTTGTTGTTATAACCGTAGATGTTACATAAAATAATAAACAGATCGTCAGTCTTCACCACAGCTGTCAGCCAGTGACCTTCACTATTAGTTCGATGTGTGATTATTTCTCCTTTAAAATTCTTGAAAAGCACAGCAACTCGACCGGATCGGCTGGTGCCATGACTGAACAGGATCCTATCGCCCCATTGACTTTTCCAAAATGAAGTGTCCACATCTGAAGAATGAGTCTCTTGTAGAAACAATCAATGAGATTTTTGCCCTTTACAGAATAAAAAAAACAGCTTTCCTTTTAACAAGTTCTTTCAAGCCCCTAACATTTAAAGAACCAAAGTAAATTTTAGAACTTAACATAAACTTTTTTTTTAAAGAATCAAAAACTTGAAATATCACTCACTAGAAAAGTGAATGTAATAAAGGGAAATGCTCTTAGACAAGCTCCATCACCGCCAGCATATTTCCCTCCCTGTAAAAGTTTTTACCTATTTATGTCCACTCGTCTTCCTTCAATGTATGCATGGGGACCCCGGAAAAAAGCCTGCTTTCCAGCTTTCCTTGCTTCATCAATCAGCGGCCACAGACGACGTCACTCTTCCAGGTCTTCTTTTGGTAACATCTCTGCAAAGCTGATACCTTCTTCATTACAGATCGATGCTCCTTTGCTGCGCCTCCAGAGTTCTTCTTTTATTTTTTTCTGGGAGAATAGGATCAACACATTCCGGTTTCTGTCGTGTTGTTTTTTTCCCAATCTGTAGACAACATCCACGGCATCCTCAATCTTCGCCTCTAGTTCTGGGAGAATCTTTTTTATTATTTGAATCGTTTTTGTTCTGATATCTTCATCTCGTTTCTCCTTCATTCCTTTAACTCAAAGGCACTAGCTCATTCTGTAACGTTCTTGCGCTCTCAGTTTTTGTTTTAATTCTTCCTTCTCTGTAAAAAGTTCTTTGTTGGCAATTTCTAGCTTTGAAATCTTAATTTTGCATTCCTTCACTTCTTCAGCGTTGTATTGAACTGCTTTTGTCAAGCTTGCAATCATGGAGCTGCTCTGTCTTGTTTGTTCTTTAAAGGGGAAGTCCGGTCAACAAGGAAAAATCAGGGTATCATTAGCTATAACTAAAACTAATACGTTTGTGGTTATTTAATGAACTTATCTTTAATCAATAAGAAAATAAAAACATAAATTGTCGTCTGAATCACTGTGTATGGGGGCTGACATTACTGCCCATATTTGGGCTGTAAGGGGCGTTTGACATCACATCCTGGGGCGTGGAAAAGCGGAAGCGGCGACAGCATTTCTCTCCGCTTTCCATGCAAAGTCAATAGGAGACGTTCTACACAGCTGCGATCATCAATAATTTTTTCGGATTTCCAGAGGACTTCACCACTGACATTCCCAAGAGCTTTTGCTGAAGCAACAATGCCCACGTGCATGGCCATCGGATGTTCCAACACAACTGGTAAAAGTGGAAAAAACATTGCTTATTTCAACTTCCCGATTCATGAGCCACTGGGCTCGTTGCTGGATTGCCAACATGAAGAGAACGGATTTGCCATCTAACTTCTGGCCAGAGAGAAAACACGTCATATGCAGCAACCATTTTGAAGAAGAATGTTTTGAACATGACATGAGAGCGAGGATTTTCGGTAAGTTATTTTTTATTTTAGAATTTTTAATTTAGAATTTGCGGGGATGGTCACCGAGCAGAGGGGCGGAGGGATACCACATGTGATGTGGTATCCCTCCGCCCCAGCATGTGCTGGAACGCTCTTATATTTTAATATTTATACAATAATGACCACCTGCCCTTTTTACTAGAGAGCAAATATATAACTTAAGTCACTTCAGCGATCTCTCCTCCGCTGTGTGTGTGTGTGCGCGCTCCGCTGCAGCGCCGGCGCCGTGCTGCGGCGGAGTGCGCACACACACACACACACACACACACACGCGTGTATACATATATACTGTAGGACCCGACTGAGTTTGCACTGGAAATAGGTACGCTGGATTTCTTTAAAAGTCCGGTTTCTGTCAAGAAACTCTTCTAAAAAAATCCATATTGCTATCAGATGATGATAGCTCCACGGAACTCTCATCACTGTCACTAAGTACTTCATCACTCTCTGCTTCGTACAGAGCACCAGTCGTCGCCATGTTGGAAAATAGTGCGCCGTGACAAACAGAGCGTTGAAACTTGCTCAACTGCGGGTCCGCCGAGTGACGTCAAAAAATGGGAGGTGACAGTACTATTCTTGACCAAGATGGATTCCTCCACATAAACATGATTAAATAAAAATTATTCATAATTTAAAAAACGTATACTTTTTTGCACAGTATGTTGTAGTTTTATATTTAAAGTACTTTCAGTGGTTTGAATTCTGATTTTGACCGGACTTCTCCTTTAATATATTTAAGCTGCATCTCTACTCTTTTCTCTAAGCTCATAATAGCATCTAGTATGGCATTGTTAGTCACCTGGGTATTTCCATCTCCCTCAGCTGACTTCACTTTTTTGTCTGTCTGCATCTTGGAAGGAGTTGTCGGAGCTGAGCCATCTCTGCCGCGTTTTTTTAGTGTCGAGACTTCCATAGCATAGTCATGCTCCATCTCTTTAGTCTGTTGAAGCATCTTTGTCTTTGTTTTGGGGGATCCCGCTTGTAGTTTCGTAGATTTTAGTAATTTTTACCATCCATTGAAACTTTGGGAGGAAATGAAGCACGTTGAAAGTATAAATTTGCGGTTTCCAGTGGAGCTCAGTCTTTTTGCGGCTACTCACGTCGCCATCTTGGTACCTCCTGCCTACTTTACCTCTTAACTGCGTGGTTTGTGTCCATTTTGATAAAACATATGCTTTCACATGAAGACAACCGTCATTTAGCTTTGTTCTCCCTGTGAATTATTATCTGGATATATTTACAACCCCGCAAATTGGTATGGAATTCCGTTTGTAAAGTTAGACAATGAAAGATTTACAGCAAAATATATTTAGCCTGTCATAAGAGATAAAAGGCAGGGTTCATTTTTCATTTTTGTTACTCATAAATCTTTAAACTAGTCAGTTCCAAATTAAATATTTAATGAACAAGTTAAATGTTTAGCTCCAAAGTTAACGTTTAGTATATAAACTAAACGTTTACTTTGGAGTTAAATATTTAATTTGAAAACTAAATATTTGGTTTGCAGCATAATACTTAGTTTACACACTAAACATTTAGCTGTGTAATTAAATACAGTTTGGAACTGTGACATTTACAAATGTATAACATGGTAGAAATCTGACTTTAAAAATGAAAACCCAATTTTTTCCTATTATGATAGTAAAGAACCCAAAATATTGCTGTTATATCTTGACTGTGTAACCTTACAAATGGCATCCCAGATACTAACTCAGGGTGTTTATAAAAACTGATAGGAATATGTGATATGAATATTTGAATGAGTAATGATCCAGGTGTTGTTCTATTAGCTTTGGTGTTAACGTAGTTTTAAGTAGTCTTGATATGTTTAATGCTGTCTGCTAAACTGATTGTGGTCTTGTGTTTGACAGATGACAGCCACTGTGATGCAGAGGCTGACCGGACCGCTCCATAATCAGAGTCACCTATGAATAAAAATGCTGACACTACAGGCACTGATGATCACACCTAGGAGAAAAGAAGAAGAAGACTTTTAACAAAACTTTAATTACAAAAGGCCAAACAATTAAACAATTGAGTTAAAACCAAGTGTCATTTACATAAAATTCTTAAATAAGAAGCTTGTTAAATTGAAGTTCTTTTCTTTCTTCACTTAAAATCTTTTTAAAACCCCACAACTGCATAAAATCCTCCATGTTCTGCGTGGCTCTGTGGAAGTGAAACTCCAGCCTAATTCTGGCTTTAAAGTTGCACTTCCACAGAGCCACAGCATCAAGGTGAGGTCCTCCCTGCAGTCTGTCTCTACGGGACAAATAAATAGCCATCTTTGCTTCACTGATGAAAAAGTTTAAAAGTCTGGCCTTTGCCTTATTACTTTTATTTTGGCACACTTCTCCAATAAATAAAGTAGTAGTAAAAACAGTGCCAAAAAGACGAAAAACATTTGTTAAAAGGCTAAAAATGGTCTTTAGTCTGTTACAGTCCATAAAAACATGAAAAACGTTCTCAGACAGACTGCAGAAAGGACACTCATTTAAAACAGCCCGATTAATAACGGATAAAAAAAGAGTTTGTGGCGATGGCACGTGTAAAATCCTCCATTGGAGATCACCAGTTCTCTTTTTAATTGGAGCTTGTATAAAGTCCTCCACTGGAGTGCTCTACCAGCAAGTTTATCAGTCCATATACAAACTGCGCGGTTCTCGAGGTGTCTTTGATTCATTGCTTTTAAACAGAGTCCATAAACAGTTTTCTGGTCCATAGTGAATAAAACCATCTTCTGTTGGTCCAGGCTGGAGAGCAGAGGTCCACTTCTCTCCGGGAAACCAGGATCCAGGATCAGGCCAGGAAAGGAGTCCATCGGGTCTGGTTGGCTCTGTCCCTCACAGTAGTCACGGAGGAGGCTCCTCTCCTTGGCCGACAGCTTTTTTTCAGGAGGTCCAGGAAGCGCCGCACCAGCCTGGCAGACCGTACCCCCATCACGGAACCCAAGGCCTCGACGTTGGAGAGGGACGGTCCTGCAGTCTCCACCAGTTGTTTCACGGTTATGGTCTTGGTTCGGCGCAGCGCCTCCGACAGCCCTGGTCCCGCGCCGTCACACACGTCCAGCCTGGACCCACAGATTAAAGGCTCCTGTAAAAGCCAGTGCAGAGAGTTAGTCGTTTGGGATGGCTTTAATTTAAACAGGGTACATGATTTAAAAACGCGCTGATAAAATCTCGGCAATCCCCTTAACTTTAAAAGATTTAAATCTGTTAAAAACAGAGCCGCATCCAGCCCCAGGTTATTTACACGTCTTAAAATGCAGCTGGCCACGTCCCTCCATACTAAGTCAGAGGGCCCTGCCAGGTATTTCTGAACAAAACGTAATCTAAAAGCCGCTGTTCTCCCGGCCAGGTGGACAAGGCCCTGGCCCCCCTGTTCTCTGGGTAAAAATAACAGACTGTGGCACCCAATGAAACCCGTTCCAAAAAAAGTTTACCATTTTTGCTTGTATGTTGGCCAACAAACCAGACGGTGGGTCTAAACAGGAAAGTTTGTGCCACAGCTGAGATGCTACAAGGTTATTTAAAACCAAAACCCTTCCCCTGTACAACATGTGGGAGTGTAGCCATCTCCACTTTTCTAGTTTACATTCTATTTTCTGTTCCATGTTTTCCCAGTTCTTTTTTTCAGTGTTTCATTAACTAAAAACAGACCGAGATATTTAAAACCATCTTTTTTCCATAAAAGTCCCTGAGGGAGAACCGGGAGCCCTTCACGCCATTCGCCCACTGCCAGGGCTTCCCTTTTTCCCCAGTTCACCCTCGCAGAAGATAAAACAGAGAACTTAGTTGTTATCTCGTTCAGTACGTGGACATCTTGCTGGTTTTTAGTAAAAACAACGACGTCATCAGCATAGGCAGATAAAACCACTCTACTATTAAAACCAGGTAAAGCCAAACCATGAACAGTGGAACGTATCTTTTGAAGCAGGGGTTCCAGGGAGAGCGCATAGAGCATCCCGGACAGGGCGCAGCCTTGGCGAACACCTCTGCACACCCTAAAAGGAGCACACAGACCACCGTTAATCTTTAGCATACTCTCAATGCCACTGTACATCACCTGGATCTTGGCGATCAGACCAGCGCCGAACTCAAACCTCTCCATAGTTTTCCACAGGAAGCTGTGTTCGACACGATCAAACGCCTTTTCTTGATCTAATGTGATCAAGCCCGTTCTTAAACCCAATGAACCGGAGACCTCCAAAACATCCCGAATTAGGTAGACGTTATTTACCATGGACCTGCCGGGGACGCAGTAGGTCTGGTCCCGGTGGATGACCTGCTCCATAGCTACTCTCAGCCGCGTTGCCAAGGCTTTGGAGAGGATCTTCTAGTCGGTGCAGAGGAGAGACACAGGGCGCCAGTTCTTAATGTCCTGCAGGTTCCCTTTCCTGGGCAGAAGGGTGATGACTGTCCTGCGGCACGAAAGCGGGAGTGAACCAGTGGCCAAACTCTCATTATAGACCTCCAGTAGGTCTTCTGCCAGGATGTCCCAGTAGGCTTTGAAAAACTCTACTGTAAGACTATCGATGCCTGGGGCCTTCTGGCCCTGCATATTCAGGAGGGCTGTGTGGAGCTCATGTACCCCCAGGGGGCGCTCCAGCTGTACGTTGGTCTCCTCAGAGACCTGGGGCAGCCCACCACAGAACTCCCCAAACAGCTCCTCGTTCTCCTTATACTCACTCTCAAACAGAGAGGAGTAAAACTCAACAGCCCTCCTCCTAATCTGGCCCGGTTCTCTCACCTGCTGCCCTGTGTCGGATAGTAGGGAATGGATCACCTTCCTCTGCCCGCGTTTCCTCTCCAAGCTGAAAAAGAAGCTAGAAGGAGCATCCATCTCTGTGATGTTCTGAACCTGAGACCTGACCAACACGCCTTGGACTTTAGACTCCAGCAGGTTGGCTAAAACTAGCCTTTTGGATTTGAGAGCTTCAATATGCTCTCGATTTCCTGTGGACTCACTTAAATGTTCTAGTTCCACTATATTCATCTCCAGATCTCTGATAGATCTGGTGACGTCACGAGTGACATTAAGAGTATGCTGCTGACAAAGTTGTTTTATTTGAACTTTTCCATGGTCCCACCACTGCCTTAGACAAGTAAAATCACCCTTTCTTCGTCTAAAAACAGTCCAAAAATAACTTAAAGCTTCTCTAAAACTACGATCGTAAGTTAAAGCCAGATTAAAATGCCAGTAGGTGCTTTTAGGTAAAATATTTGTGATAAAAACATTCCCTAAAAGCAAAGAGTGGTCTGTAAAAGCTACTGGTAAAATCTGACATGTTTTAA
This sequence comes from Fundulus heteroclitus, assembly GCF_011125445.2. Taxonomy (NCBI): domain Eukaryota; kingdom Metazoa; phylum Chordata; class Actinopteri; order Cyprinodontiformes; family Fundulidae; genus Fundulus; species Fundulus heteroclitus. Next base: position 1,627,023 of record NW_023396689.1, on the reverse strand, counting down.
ACACATTAAAATGATGTTTAAAACAATAAAAACGATCAATACGTGCTAAAGAGAGGCGGTTTTCTTTACTGTGGGACCAAGTGTACTGTCTGGAGCCTGTGTGCATCCTCCTGCAGACGTCCACCAGGCCGTGAGACGAGACCAGCTGCCACATGGCTTGCTGGGAAGCTTGGTGAGGCTCTTGATGATTCCGGTCTAACAATTAGTTTTCTGTACAATTAAAATCCCCACCTAAAAAAACATAATCATCAGACCCACAATCTCCCAACCTCTCCCCAATTTTTTCTAAAAAACGCTTCCTCTCTGCACCGACGTTAGGAGCATAAATATTGATAAAAACTACGTCAAAATGGTCAAACTGAGCTTTTACTAAAAGACACCTTCCCTGGACGATACTTTCTACATTAAAAGAGTTCGGGGTCAAAGCTGAGGAAAAGAGGAGGCCCACCCCAAAACTCTGGGAGGTGCCGTGGCTAAAAAAAGCTTCTCCCTTCCATTCCTTGCGCCAGTCTGCTTCATTGTTAAGATCACTGTGCGTCTCTTGTAAAAATAAAACACTAATTCTTTTCAGTTTTGCTATTTCATAAATCATGGTGCGTTTAACAGCCTCCCTAGCTCCATTAACGTTTAAAGAAGATATTTTAAAATTATCCATGTTGGGTAAAAGGCTAAAAACAACACCATAATAAAATACGCACAATAAAAATAATAAGTTAGTGTTCATCATTCAAAATTGTTTTCTCACTTTTCCCATAATTTTCTTTAGTCTAAAAACCTCCTGATCAGAAAACCCAGACTCTTCTTTTCTTCTAATATAATATCTTGCAGAAAAATAAAATATTTTTAAATTGGGAAAATATTTTTCTACTTTTATCCCTCTTAATCCTTTTGTTTCCTGGAGAAAATTATTAAAAGATTCAACAGGATAACGTGCCTCTGCACTGCTCCCCTGTGACAGAGACACCTCACTGCTGTCAGACAGCTCACCCTCACTATCACTGCTGTCTGACACATCCCTTTTCTCTGTGGCCAGCTTGCTGACCTGCTTACTTCTCTGAAAACCAGTCACCACATTTTTCCTCTTACTGCGCCTTTTTAAATTCATAGGAACCTCCTGCTCCATCAACTGCGCCCCCTCGCCTTTCTCCTCCACAGGAACCACCACAGGCTCCCCCACAGACTCCCCAACAGGAGCCACCACAGGCTCCTCCACAGGAACCACCACACTCACCTCCCCTCCACCTGCCACAGCCTCACCTTTCCCTCCCTGCTCTCCACACACACCAGTCACCTCACCGCCAGTCTCACCCTCCTGCTCTTCACACACGCCATCCTGCTCCATCTCACCCTGATTCTCCACCTCCTCACCAGTCACACAAGTTTCCCCACCACCACACACCACCGTGCTGCCCTCACTCACCAGACAATCACTCCTTTGTGGATCAGATGTTCCATCCACAGTTTTCTACTCCACTAAACTCTCCTGCTGGTCTCCAGCGACCGGAGCTGACGCCGCGGCTTCCTCCGCGGCTACGCTGGATTTCCCCGCAGCGCCAGACTCCTCCACCGCGGCAGGAGCTCCAGCTTCGCCGGACACACCCACCTGCTCCCCGGCTGCCGCAGGCTGCTGCTCCGCGGAGCCCGACGGAGCCGACCCGGCTCTGTTTGGGCACGATTTTATCAAATGTCCCTCCTGTCCACAGCCGAAGCACTTCATGCCGGATGAGGTGGCGAACAAGACGTAGTCAAATTCGTCCACTCTCACCCGGAAACGCAGGTTTAGCTCCTCGTCACGTTTATTAAGGATCATGAAGAGTTGTCTCCGGTGGGAGACAACATGCTTCAACAAAGGTGATTTACACCCCGACAGAATCTTTTTAACGGGGGAAACCACCTTTCTGTGACGAGAGAGCTCTTTAACGAGAAACTCGTCGCTAATGAACGGAGGGACATTTGATAAAATCACCCTGGTAGCGGGCTGCGTGAGCGGCGACACCTGGAGGAACGAGCCATTCACAGAAATGCCCGACTCCACCAACAGGTTCGCCTGCTCAACCCGCTCAACAAACAAGACCGCGGCTCCGTTCATGCGAGCCGCGGACTTGATGGAACCATGTCCAATAACCTCACCCATCGCCAAACAAACATCCTCCACGCTGCACGGAGACCCGGCACCCACCTTGATGCCGTTTCTCCGTGTCAGCGCGGAGAAGACGCCAGAACCACCACCCACCACCATGGCGTTCAAGACGCCGACCTGCCGCCGGGCAAAATCCGACGGCCACCAAACCCCACAAAAAAACCCTAAGAACAAAAGTAAAACAACTATATACACAATATTTACACTCACCCAGTGAAAAAGGACAGAAAAAAGTAAGAAAAAACACTCAGAGTTTTCTCACGCGCTCTCTCTTCCGCTCCTTCACACACACTCCTCCCACACGAAGAAGAAGAAGAAGAAAAAATAATGTATGTGGCAGGGAAGGGGCTGGCTCCTGGAGTATCTTTGTCCTGGCGATGAAGTGACGGCATACAGAGGCTTTACCATCAGAGATCTGCTTGAGAGGCGATTTAACCTTGTTCTACCAGCATTCACCCATAAAAGGAGGATGGTTTTCTAATGAGGGTCAAACTGCCACAAGGATTGCAGATTTTCACATACATGTTGAAAGACTTATCAGGAGGCTCAACGTTTTCACAATAATCTCCCAGACTGTAACCATCAACTTGGTATATAAAAATGGACAGAATCTTTTGAATCTGTGCAGCCCCTGTGAGCATGCAGGAGGAATCATCCACGAAGATGCTGTCTGAGCGGAGAAGCCAGAAAAGATCCCGATTAGTTATATTCTACTGTAAACCAGTGGAATTATAATACATTAGAATGTGTTTTGGATCTGTGCTTTTAAATATTTCTTTGTTTAGCACCTTGAGGTTTTGGAATTAATTTTTAATTTTTAATAACTTAAATATTGTATATCCTTATTTTCAGACTATTCAGATGTTTACATATGCAAAAGTTGTGTCCAACTAAAATGTGTGCTATTAAATTTCACAATCAATTTGACTTGATAATTTAATTTGCATTTATTAATACTTTGATCAAGTGGATCTTGTCCTAAGCACATGTAACAACCTAAAGTGTATCTTATGTACATAAACTGATACAATATTTCATTCATTAAATTCATTAAACATTTCACGTATAGCATATTTGTAGGCCATCTAATTCTTTGTGGTGCAGGAAACATCCATCATTCAGCCTTTTGGGGATGGTGCTGCTCATCTGTTCAGGACAATCCAGTCAGACCACAGCAAACTGCACCTTTTAACAAAATTAAAGTAATTTTTTATTTATAGTACAGTCCTTGGTGTCATTTATATAAAAGTATAACATTAACAAATATCAGGAAGGTATATATAAATTATGGATAGTATATATAGTGATAACTATAAAGTATCCATATTTTTCTACTTACCTTCCTAATATACATCCAAATTGCCATTAAAGATTAGACTGTTAAGGATTAGAAAGGTGTGCTTACCTTTACAGACAGGAAGAGATGGTGTGCTGAAGAATGATCTTAAGCAGCATCAATGAATCAGAGATCAGACTTTCACTTATCTTGAAAAGATGCACAATCTGTTGATTAGTAAAATAAAAACCGTTTACATACACCAAAATTAATTTCGCAAATGCTTTAAATCCAATGTTTTCATTAGCTCTTTAACGCTGATAACCTAACATATAAACTGGAAATAAAGTTACAGCTTCATTCTAAAGCTAACTTACATTTTAACGTGACAAGCTTGCATTAAGAGCTTTAAGGCCAAACATCAGATTGGTACAATTTCAAACTTCAAGTCAGTCTGAATGTTTTGATATCCAATTACAACATCAGTTCAACCCCGAACATTTAGCACTGCTATCTTTGTAACATTAACTGACCAGCAATCTAATCACGAGGCAACAGCTGATTTGACTTGGACTATTCATTAACCTACCGTCCATATGATCCCCGCTGCATGTGTAAAAGCCCTGAAAAGGGGGTATGACTGAGTAAATAAGCCGCAGACACGTTTTTCCTCTGCTCCAGCATGTATTTACTCAACTATCACATCTTGCATACATACAGAACCACCTCAAACCCAAAACAACTGCATGGTTTCCCCACGAATCATCGTGGCACACAAACATGAAAACAATAGTGCACACAGTACAACGCTATACACTGACACAGAGCTGCATTGACTGCTATGAGCTATTAGCTAACTGTGACGAAACATTCTTTGCAGCAAAATATATACATATAGTATGCCATGAAACATATTGATGAGTTATCCAGTAGCCAGCAAACCCACTACTAATTGTACAGGTGTGTTTATGTGTAAACCTATACCTGAAAAGGGGGTATGACTGAGTAAATAAGTCACAGACACGTTTTTCCTCTGCTCCAGCATGTATTTACTGAAGAAGAGGTTCCGCTGCTCCTCACTACGGCATACTCGCGCTATGCTCCCCCATCTGGTCATATATGGGTACTACATTTCCTCAACCAAATAAACATGAATATATTCAAACCAAACTGCCGGCAAGAAACATTGTACATATAAAGAACAACATTTTAAGTATGCAATGCATAAAATGAGCAGATACAATCAGAAACAGCAAACAAACCTCTGATTTATGATGACCACATTTCAATTCCTTTCCCATGACTGAAGGACTTCCCCTGGAGCCACAGCACCAGAGCACTCCGGTAGCTCCGGGTGATGTAGTCAGGATCCATCAGAGTGAACGTCGGACTTGCTTTGGCTTGAATGGGCATCACCCTCCATGAATACCAGTTTATCCATGTTGCTATTTATAAACTCTGTGCCAACTTTTCCACTGCGGAGGTTCGGCTCGGTACATTGGCGTTGTAGAGCCGTCCGCACCAAGTGCCGACACAAAACGGTTAGAAAATGTCCTCATTCGTCCACTTAATCGTGTCTTCCTCTCAGTCATGAATAGTTTGAGGCTGTGGCACTGACCTGTCACTTCGATTGCTCTGCAATTTATGGAAATTTTGCGACAGTTAACCATTACAGTCAAGCTAATGTTATTTTACCTAGGGAAGCGCTGAAACGGAAGTTTCCCGGCTGTTCTATCACGTGACTAAATGAGCTGATTTCATTGGATAGAAGTCGCTCAACTCTATCAAGTGTTGATTGCTATGGCTTTAGTTCACCAAAAGTCAACACATTTGCAGCTGAATTTTTGCAGGTGAATTTTTTGGAATTAAATGTCTAAAACAATTCATTGTTTGAAATTCGGTGTTAAAAAAATCAGTGTTTAAAATTCAGTGTTAAAAAAAAGGCAGATTCCAATGAGACTGTTTTTCTTCCATACTCATCGACCCATCACTAGTTCTGAGATATGTGGCCCTGCTGGTCATAACCTATTTTAGTGTTCTGAGGCTCTCACCCCTACAATCACTCTTTATGAACACACCAAGGTTGTATTTCTTCTCTTTCATTTTATAAAGATTCACTTAACACCATTCTGGTCAACAAACCTCAAAACAACTTCAACTGGAAGGGTTGCCAACCATAGAATTTAGATGCGTTTTAGATATGTTTTATTGTTTGCTTGTTGAACTCCAATAGTTAATTTTGTTAACCCTTTCGAAATGCTTGAGGATTTAATCAATACTGATGCATTAAAGGAATTGAGTGTTATAATCTATATATTTCTAGCCTTGTGGGCATCAAAGACCTTATATAGTTGCCCACATTGAGGCTAGTAATTTTATTTTCACGTATTACCTTTTTGAAAACGTACAACAATATTTACAGCATGTAACAATTTTAGAAATTTTATAGTTTACATATTAAAGGGAGCAGATGGAAGTGCAAACTTAAATGTATCTCTGCTACTTATCCATTTATCAGTCTATTCCTACAGCACCTACATGATCTTACTTGAACCACATATATATGAAACCATTAAAACATATACACATGCATTTAATCCATGGTATGACTGCTTATGTAGTTTCTATTGAAATTTAGTAACTACAGTTGCAAGAAAAATCCTTATTTTCTTGACATTATAATTTAAGCTACTGCTTGAACTAAAAAACTGCTGTTGCAGTAACAACAGCAACAACACTTATAATAATAATAACAATAATAATAATAATAATAATGTATATATTATATATATTATATTCAATAAACAACATTTTGTAATCCTTGGGTGTTGGTTTATTTTTTTCTTGTGGATTTAGTTTGTCAAGTCAAGTTTATTTTTATAACACATTTCAGAAGCAAGGTTGGTCAAAGTGCTTTACATCATGAAAAAATAAAAACATCATAAGCATCAATCGTAAACCAGTAACAAACATTAAATCATATCAAGTGCAAAACATAAATACACATCAAATATGTTAGTTAGTGGATTCTGCAAGTTTCTTTTTGTATCTTTTTTGGTAATATTGTCTTTTAGATTTAATCCTTTGTTTCCTCCCTTTCTGCTCTGTCTCCCTTTTCCTTGTTGCTTTGACCTGTCACCCATAATTATTTGATTACCTTCACCTCCGCTCCTGCTTTCCACTGAGAAATGGCACAGCATGATGCTTCTGCTGCTCAACCTGCATTTTCTGCAACAGCTTTTGCCGATCTGGCCAATGTTTTCTACTTGCATACAGCTGTTCTGTCTTTGTGCTGCAGGTCCCATTGTCGGTCAAGGACTTCTGCATCCGTCCGTCCGTCCGTCCGTTGTCTTCCGCTTATCCGGGGTCGGGTCGCGGGGGTAGCAGCTTCAGTAGGGAGGCCCAGACGTCCCTCTCCCCAGCCACTTGGGCCAGCTCCTCAGGAGGAACCCCAAGGCGTTCCCAGGCCAGCCGGGAGACATAGTCCCTTCAGCGTGTCCTGGGTCTTCCCCTGGGCCTCCTCCCGGTGGGACGTGCCCGGAACACCTCTCCAGGGAGGCGTCCAGGAGGCATCCTGACCAGATGCCCGAGCCACCTCAACTGGCTCCTCTCGACGTGGAGGAGCAGCGGCTCTACTCTGAGTCCTCCCCGGATGACTGAGCTCCTCACCCTATCTCTAAGGGAGAGCCCAGACACACTACGGAGAAAACTCATTTCAGCCGCTTGTATCCGGGATCTCGTTCTTTCGGTCACGACCCAAAGCTCGTGACCATAGATGAGGGTAGGAACGTAGATCGACCGGTAAATCGAGAGCTTCGCCTTTTGGCTCAGCTCTCTCTTCACCACAACGGATCGGTACAGCGCCCACTTCACAGCAGACGCTGCACCAATCCGCCTGTCGATCTCCCGCTCCATCTTCCCCTCATTCGTGAACAAGACCCCAAGATACTTGAACTCCTCCACTAGGGGCAGGACATCCTCCCCAACCCGGAGAAGGCACTCTACCCTTTTCCGGTTCAAGACCATGGTCTCGGATTTGGAGGCACTGATTCTCATCCCGGCCGCTTCGCACTCGGCTGCGAACCGCTCCAGTGAGAGCTGTAGATCACGCCCTGATGAAGCCAATAGGACCACGTCATCCGCGAATAGCAGAGACGCAATCCTAAGGCCACCAAAGCGGATCCCCTCAACACCTTGGCTGCGCCTAGAAATTCTGTCCATAAAAGTTATGAACAGAATCGGTGACAAAGGGCAGCCTTGGCGGAGTCCAACCCTCACCGGAAACGAGTCCGACTTACTGCCGGCAATGCGGACCAGAATCTGACACCGGTCGTACAGAGACCTGACAGCCCTTATTAAAGGGTCCGGTACTCCATACTCCCGGAGTACCCCCCACAGGATCCCCCGGGGGACACGGTCGAATGCCTTCTCCAGATCCACAAAACACATGTAGACTGGTTGGGCAAACTCCCATGCCCCCTCAAGAATCCTGCTGAGGGTATAGAGCTGGTCCAGTGTTCCACGGCCAGGACGAAAACCACACTGCTCTTCCTGAATCCGAGATTCGACTATCCGACGGACCCTCCTTTCCAGAACCCCTGAATAGACCTTACCAGGGAGGCTTAAGAGTGTGATTCCTCTGTAGTTGGAACACACCCTCCGGTCCCCCTTTTTAAATAGGGGGACCACCACCCCAGTCTGCCAATCCAGGGGAACTGCCCCCGATGTCCACGCAATGTTGCAGAGCCGCGTTAACCAACACAGCCCCACAACATCCAGAGCCTTAAGGTACTCAGGGCGAATCTCATCCACCCCCGGAGCCTTGCCACCGAGGAGCTTTTTAACAACCTCGGCAACCTCAGCACCAGAGATGGGAGAACCCGACCCAGAGTCCTCAGGCTCTGCTTCCTCAATGGAAGACGTGTTGGTGGGATTAAGGAGGCCTTCAAAGTATTCTGCCCACCGACGCACGACGTCCCGAGTCGAGGTCAGCAGCACACCACCCCCACTGTAAACAGTGTTGGTGCTGCACTGCTTCCCCCTCCTGAGACGCCGGATGGTGGACCAGAATCGCTTCGAAGCCGTACAGAAATCTTTCTCCATGGCCTCTCCGAACTCTTCCCACGCCCAAGTTTTTGCCTCGGCGACCAGCCGAGCCGCCTGACGCTTCGACTGCCGGTACACATCAGCTGCTTCCGGAGTCCCACAGGCCAAAAAAGCCCGATAGGACTCCTTCAGCTTGACGGCTTCCCTCACCGCTGGTGTCCACCAGCGGGTTCGAGGGTTGCCGCCACGACATGCACCGACAACCTTGCGGCCACAGCTCCGACTAGCCGCCTCAGCAATAGAGGCGTGGAACATGGTCCATTCAGACTCAATGTCCCCCGCCTCCCTCGGGACGTGTTTAAAGTTCTCCCGGAGGTGGGAGTTAAAGCTCCGCCTCACAGGGGACTCCGCCAGACGTTCCCAGCAAACCCTCACAGTGCGTTTGGGCCTGCCCGGTCGGACCGGCTTCCTCCCCCGCCATCGGAGCCAACTCACCACCAGGTAGTGGTCGGTGGAGAGCTCCGCCCCTCTCTTCACCCGAGTGTCCAAGACATGCGGCCGCAGGTCAGATGAAACGACAACAAAGTCGATCATTGAACTGCGACCTAGGGTGTCCTGGTGCCAAGAGCACATATGGACACCCTTATGCTTGAACATGGTGTTTGTGATGGACAATCCATGACGAGCACAGAAGTCCAACAACAAAACACCACTCGAGTTCAGATCAGGTGGGCCATTCCTCCCAACCACGCCTCTCCAGGTCCCACTGTCATTGCCCACGTGAGCGTTGAAGTCCCCCAGCAAAACGAGGGAGTCCCCAGGAGGGGCACTCTCCAGTACCCCTTCCAAGGACTCCAAAAAGGGTGGGTAATCTGAACTGCTGTTTGGCGCATAAGCGCAAACAACAGTCAGAACCCGTCCCCCCACACGAATGCGGAGGGAGGCCACCCTCTCGTTCACCGGGGAAAACCCCAACGTGCAGGCACCGAGATGGGGGGCAACAAGTATGCCAACCCCAGCTCGGCGCCTCTCACCATGGGCAACTCCAGAGTGGAAGAATGTCCAGCCCCTCTCAAGGAGACTGGTTCTGGAGCCAGAGCGGTGCGTCGAGGTGAGTCCGACTATCTCTAGTCGGAACCTCTCAACCTCGCGCACAAGCTCAGGCTCCTTCCCCACCAGAGAGGTGACATTCCACGTCCCAAGAGCCAGCTTCTGCAGCCGAGGATCGGAACGCCAAGGTCCCCGCCCTCCACTGCTTTGGCAATGACTTCTGCATCCATGTTAGCAAAGTCAAGTCAAGTAAATTCTATCATTTCTATTTGTATACCACATTTGAGCAGCAAGGTGGTTCAAAATGCTTTATATTACGAAAACATAAAAAGATCATAAACACATTGACTGGTTGTGTGACCAGTAACAAACATTAAATTGTATCCAGTGACAATATCAATACACATCAAATATGCTGGTCAATAGGTGGGTTTTCAGTCTTGATTTAAAGGAACTCAGTGTTTTGGCTAATATGCAATTTTCTGGAAGTTTGTTCAAGGTTTGTGGAGCATAGGAACTAAATGCTGCTTCTCCATATTTGGTTGAGCAAAGCCTCTCGCGTCAGTATCTAGAGTAGAACTTCCCATGCCTACTACGGCAGTTCAGCTTCCAAGACTCGCAGGTACAGGAAAGTTTCCTACATCAGAAGCAGCAGCAGAGTTTTCTGTGGCCACTTTCACCACAACTAGTCCAGTTTTCCTCTCTGCATCAGAGCTACCAGAGAGTGTCAGAACATGCCCTGAGCAGCCAGAGCACACCAGGGCAAGGTGACAGTCACTTCAGAAGTCCAGAGTGAGGTCTTCATCACCTTTGAGCCATGCATCAAGGTCTGTTTTTCTTCTGTTCCTCAGAGCAAGGTATTCATCATTATATCATCTACATTCCTGGCTCAGACATGTTCATTATTTACATCTTTACCATCTACACTACTGCTTAAGTTTTCATCATCATTATTCACAGCCCATGTTCAGGCATCACCTTCATCCTTATCACTACCATCTACACATTCCCAGAGTGCAGCTGAGCCTGCTGTTCTCTTTAGAGTGCAGTATAGTAGTTGTTGTTTGGTCGAGAGGAGAACTGCTCAATCTTATTCTCAATGTAAACGTAATGGACAGATATACAAAAGACACGGTGTGCATATAGAGCAGCAGCTGGACTAAGATAGCTCTCTCTCTACAGTAGAAGCAAAGGCTGTTGGATGGATCTGTGTGCAGATTCTGGATGCTCTCTGTGCCAAGTGGAGTATGAGCTGTGGAATTGGACATAATAGTCCAGTTACAAGAAGCACTGTTTCCAACAAAGGCTGAGACTACGGCCTCTGTTGTGCAGGTTTTTGGTCCCAAAACATCTGGTTGCGCTTAGGCATCTACTTCATCTGAGCGCATTTGAGGACTTCATCGCTACGGCTACTGCTCGCGCAGTGGCCCTGTACACAAACATTTGTTGGAGGCCAAACTCCTCCTCTTTAAGAAATGGAAGTGTATTGCTGTGAGTTCGAGGGAGCAGACCGACGAGCCCTCCCACTGACATTCCTCAGGGAACTTCAGGTGGACAAATTTGAAAGACTGCTTAAGCTACTGCTAACTTCGTGTGGACACAACCATTCGGTGTAGACCTGTAGACTGCTATCACTGTTTATGTTTGATATGTTTCCACAGATGTATGTGTTATGGAAGGAGGAGGCTTTGGTGTCCCATGTGCCATGTCAGATTTCCCACCATATCAGATTTTACTGTGTGCATACCCACACAGTAAAAAAATGGCAGTGTCAGAATCTGTTAACCCTTAAAGAGTAATTTCAGCAACAGTGAGTGTAAAATGCCTCCTTATATATTGCAGTGTTGGTGAAAATATTCAGATTTAAAATCGGTTTGGTAAGGACGTTTATAGTGTAATCTGTTAAATATCTACAAATTCACTCTTTTGGAGTTAAAAATAAATAAAACTTAACAGTGGCTCCTTCTTAACTTGCTACAGACTCCAAGAGAACAAAAATATTCGGGGTTGCAAGAATCAGACAAATGTTCTCTTCGGCTGTGTGAAGTTGAACTCCAGGAGAAACTACAGCAGAAGTTAACCCCGCGTCTCTGACTGGAGAGTGGGAGAGGGGGGCTTGCTGAGCGTGTAAAGAGGCATGTGTCTGCAGTTGCTTTCTCTGGTTAGCTATGTTAAACCAAAATATATGCTCGGTTTGTTGAAATATCGTTTGATTTAAAAATTGCTTGTGCCGCAGCCGGCTCATGTTGCCAGCTTCCAGCCCAGCGGACAGCCGTGGCTCACCACACCAACAGAACACGTCTTTCTCCTGGTGCATATTGATTTGCAGACCTGCCCATACCAGAGTGATATAACTGAGATAAATAGTTCTATACTGTGCTGAGCCATACTATTGGAAGCAGGCAGGTAGCTTGCAGAAACATAAATGCTCACAGTGTGCTGTGGAGTGTTACTGCAAACACCGGGACGTCTCTCTGACCCGTGGATCATTTCCGCTCACCCGCCTAGCATTGCCCACACAGATTCTGACCAGTGGGACATCTTTTCTCAGACAGCCCTTGCAGAAAACATGTGATGTGTGAGAAGGCAGAAAGCCGGGACTGACAAAATATCTCTGTTCTCTTTAGAGTATGTTAGCGGTGGAAATGCAGCTTGGTTGGCAGAGGCTCAACTGTTAGGCTCAGAACGGGTGGACCCAGTATTTAAGCCAGACAAACAGTTTAGGTTTAACAGTTTATTAAGATCGGCAACGGAGCGGGAGGCGTCAGCGTCTACAGCGGGAGCCTCTGCAGGAGGAGACTACAGGTTAGTGACCATGCTTATCTGAAAGTGTTTGCACACAAACGTGTCAGTCACTAACCTGTTCTTAATGTCCAGTTCAGATCCTGTAGCAGAGGTAGATCCCAGCTGGCGGGTCGTCAATCCTGGGCGGCGGTTGCCGTTCAGAGAGTCCAAGAGGCAGGTGTATCGGAAGTCGGAAGACAGGCAGAAGATCAGAACCGTGAGGGCGAACGTGAGCAGAATGAGCCGTAGAGCGAAGCCAAAGACGAAGTCGGGGACGTGGTCGAAGATCGGAGCCAGGAGATCAGAGGAAGGATAATCCAGGACGGAGTCGGGTCACAGTTCCAGGTTCGATACACAGTGGGCAGAGATCAGGCGGGTAGTCAGGACAGGCAGAAGTTGGAACACAGATCAGGCAAATCAGAATCAGGCAGGAACTGGCAGGCTCAGACGTCGAAAGGCAAACAGGTCAGGATCAGAAGTCAGAACAAATAATGCTGGAATAAGTCTCACAAATGCTTGAAATAAACTGGCACTGTTGTCTGGTCTTAGAGCAGGTTATATACTAGTGAGAGCAGGTGGGACAGATCTGAAGTGATGAGGAATGGGCGGAGCTAAACAGGTGTGTGACATGGAGATTAGACCAGACAACAGTGCCGAAATCATGACACTCAACCTCACTTTTTTGACTATTTTAATGGAATAGTTATTTTTCCTAAAATGCTTTCCTTAAATTCCCTTAGGAATTAATAGATGACTCAGATGTGTAATATAGTTTAAGAATAGTTTTAAATTCAATTTAAGTTGATCATAAATTATTTTTTTTATTTCTGAGTGAACCACTAGTACAACATTATTTAAATTAGACATTTAAATCAGACATTTTTGCCCTTTGATTTATCATTAGCTATACTTTAAAAATTTAGAAAATGTTGTTTTATGCTTTCTTTTGTTATATGAAGGAAGGAAAATGGTAATAAACTAATGTCTTTCACAACAGAGTGAAATTATAAAGTATCGGCGTGGAGTGTTTTTTGTTTACAGAGGAAAAAACCTGAAAGCATTTTTTTTTTTCTTCCTTTTTTTTCCCTTTTTTTCTCTTTTTTTCCCCCTTTTTTTTTCTCTCTTTTTTTTTTCTGAAAGCATTTCAAGTTTTTCTTCACTGGTTAATGATGAACAGTCCCTCTAAGCGGGGACGGCCCTTCTCTCAGTAGGGGTTCTCTGCTACTATAAAACTTTCCTCCCACAGACAAAGAGGAGGAGGAGTGGCAACTATCTTTCAGTCTGATTTATTAATTAGTCCCAGGCCAACTAATAATTACAGTTCTTTTGAACATTTAACCCTCAGTTTCCCTCATCCAAACTGCAAAGCAATAAAACCTCTTCTGTTTGTTGTTTTGTATCGTCCACCAGGCCCTTGCACTCAGTTTTTGGATCAGTTGTCAGATTTCTTATCTGATTTGGTGTTAAATACTGATAAGGTTATTATAGTGGGTAATTTTAACATCCATGTTGACATTGAATGTGATAACCTTAGTGTAGCCTTTAAAATATCCTATCCTAGATTCAATTGGTTTTGCTTAAAATGTGCATAAACCGACGCACTCTCGGCTCCATACTTTAGACCTTGTTCTGACATATGGCATTGATTGTGAAGAATTAACAGTATTCTCTCACAACCCTGTCCTGTCTGATCAGTTTTTTTAATAACATTTGAGTTTAATCTAACTGAGTTCTCCACCCCCAAAAGAGGGTTCCATTATAGTAGATCTTTATCGGATAATGCTGTATCAAAACTTAAAGAGTCTGTCCCCTTTTTAATACCCTCAGTATTGCAGAAATGCCCTGTAGATGGCAGCAATGCTGTTTCTTCCCATTCACAAATCGATACCTTTGCTAACAATGTGACTTCCTCATTGCGTTCTGCATTAGACAATGTAGTTCCCCTGAAAAAGAAGGTGATTATTCACAGGAAGCTGGCTCCCTGGTTTAATTCAGAGCTGCGTTCCTTGAAGCACAATGTTAGGAAATTGGAGAGAAAATGGCGCTCTACACACCAAGAGGAATCCTACCTAATCTGGAGGGACAGTCTATTGTTGTATAACAAGACCCTTCGCAGAGTTAGAGCAGCATATTTTTCATCATTAATTGAGGAGAATAAAAATAATCCTAGATTTCTCTTCAGTACAGTTGCCAAACTCACCCAGAGCCACAGCTCTGCTGATCCATCCATTCCCTTAGCTCTTAGTAGTAACGATTTTATGGGATTCTTCATAAATAAAATTGATGTCATTAAAAATAAAATAATTGGCATCCTCCCAAACATGATTACCTCGTCCTCAGTAAGTGAGGCAGCATTGGAGGAATCTTTAGAACTTGCACAGTGTTTGAACTGTTTAGAAGCAGTAGAGCTTTCTGAGCTATCTAAAATTTTAGCTTCATCTAAACCTTCTACCTGTATGTTAGACCCAATCCCAACCAAGTTGTTTAAGGACATATTGCCTTTGATCAGTGGCACTATTTTAGACATGATTAATCTATCCTTAGTAAATGGATATGTACCACAGGTTTTTAAAGTGGCTGTTATTAAACCTTTACTTAAGAAACCTTCTCTTGATCAAGATGAGTTAGTAAACTACAGACCTAAATCTAATCTTTTCTTATCTAAAATTCTTGAGAAAGTAGTTGCTAATCAACTTTGTGAACATTTACAAAGCAATGACCTACTTGAGGATTTTTAGTCAGGCTTCAGAGCTCATCATAGCACTGAAACAGCTCTGGTGAAGGTCACTAATTATATTCTCATGGCCTCAGATAATGGACTTGTGTCTGTACTTGTCCTGTTAGATCTCAGTGCTGCATTTGATACAGTTGATCACAATATTCTCCTACAAAGACTTGAACATACTGTAGGGATTAAGGGGAAAGCATTAGGCTGGTTTAAATCTTATCTGTCGGACAGATTCCAGTTTGTTCATGTTAATAATAAATCTTCCTCAAACTCTAGGGTCACCTGTGGAGTACCACAGGGTTCAGTCCTTGAACCAATTCTCTTTACTATATGTAACACTAATTTAGATATTAAAGACTAGAACGCATATGACATCAGAAGTCTAAATTCGTCTGCAGGAGCTGCTGTCAGTGATTAATGAAAAATCAATACAAAGGAACAACTGCTTTCAATATTATGTATTTTTAAAGCAAAGGGAAAAAATAAACACCACAAAACATACATAAACCCAAACAATATAAATACAATAAATATATACAACACTGCAGTAGATCTTCATGAATGTGCACAAAACTCCTGCATTTCCCCACCAGTCAGCACCATGTCTGAGTTGTCCAGTTATTTTAGGTGAAAAATGTCCAAGCGCAAATTGTGTCCAACGGAGAAGAGATGAATCATGAATTGTGTGTCGGTATGATGAGAAGGACGGGGAAAATGCTACAGACCATCAGCCTCCTACCAGATCAGCATGGAGGGAATATCAGGTTCTCCTGGCCCAGCCAGTTGTGAAAAGCTCGCCATCCTTTTAACCCTAAAAAGGGATCACCTGGACTGTATTAAAATAAAACAGGACCAGTAAAATACCAGTCTGCTAGTTAACTAGACTTTTACTTACAGAAATAAATGCCATTACATCCACATCTAATCTTTCAGACAAAATAAAGATATCAGCATTTATATCATGTCATATGTCTTCTTAGCACATATTTTGAGTTTAAGAAGTTAAACTGTGACAATTGATAAAACAAACAATTAACATGGGCTACTACCACCAACATGCTAAACAACCAAACATTGTTCACTACTCACCAATTCCATAAATAGTTCAGGGAAAGGCAACTTCTTGGCTTCAAGCTCACTGGGTATGCAGATCTGTATGATTTTATTAATACTGTGAGTTTTTAAAAGTGCATAATAAAGGGTCAAACTAATTGTTTGAAAGCACAAACCTGTAGCTCCTTTGTCTCCAGCTCTCCCCCTCACACCTGACTGGGAAAGCTGGAGCAGGCCTGAATAACCACTCCAGATGCAGTGATTGGCTGAATGCACCATGTGACCAATTGTCATTCTAGCCAATGGAGCAGCAAGGCGGGATTAAAGGCAGTTTATACCCTAGGTTACATATATATATATGCTTCCGATCGGCAAAATTATCAGACAGCATGGGATTAATTTCCACTGTTATGCTGATGATACTCAGCTATATTTATCCATAAATATCCACCTCCGGAATATAGCCAAAATTAGAAACATTCTGTCCAGGAGTGATGCTGAAAAACTGGTCCATGCATTTGTTACTTCAAGGCTGGACTATTGTAATTCTTTACTATCAGGAAGTCCACAAAATGCAGTTCAAAGTCTTCAGTTGATCCAAAATGCTGCAGCAAGAGTTCTGATGAAAATCAACAAGCGGGATCATATTTCTCCAATTTTAGCTTCCCTTCATTGGCTTCCTGTTAAATCAAGAATAGAATTTAAAATTCTTCTTCTAACATATAAAGCCCTTAATAATCAAGCTCCATCATATATCAGAGCTCTGATTACCCCGTATGTTCCTAACAGAGCACTTCACTCTCAGACTGCAGGTCTGCTGGTGGTTCCTAGAGTCTCTAAAAGTAGAATGGGAGGCAGATCCTTTTGCAATCAGGCTCCTCTCCTGTGGAACCAACTCCCAGTTTTGGTCTGTGAGGCAGACACCGTGTCTACTTTTAAGACTAATCTTAAAACCTTCCTTTTTGACAAAGCTTATAACTAGAGTGGCTCATGTTACTCTGAGCTACCTTTATAGTTTTGCTGTTATAGGCTTAGGCTACTGGAGGACATCAGGATCTAATTTTCTGACTCTATAGAGTTCTACTGTTCTTCAATTATGCATTACGTGTTGTCATTTCTGCTTTAAATTTCTGTTCTCTCTCTTTTATCTTCATAGTAGGTACACCTGGTCTGGCGTTCTGTTATCTGTGACATCATCCAGAGAAGACGGCTCACCCGCTACTACCATCTAATGTAGAACAGATTACTGGATCAATGTGTGCTTCTGTGCTTTTTTGTCTCTCTTGTTGTGTCTCTGCTCTGTCTTCTGTAACCCCAGTCGGTCGAGGCAGATGACCGTTCATACTGAGCCCGGTTCTGCCGGAGGTTTTCCTTCCCGTTAATGGGGAGTTTTTCTTCCCACTGTCACTTCATGCTTGCTCAGTTTGAGGGATTGCAGCAAAGCCATGTACAATGCAGACGACTTTCCCTGTGGGTCTACGCTTCCCCAGGAGTGAATGCTGCTTGTCGGGACTTTGATGCAATCAACTGGTTTCCTTATATAGGACATTTTTGACCAATCTGTATAATCTGACCCAATCTGTATAATATGATTGAACTTGACTTTGTAAAGTGCTTTGAGATGACATGTTTCATGATTTGGCGCTATATAAATAAAATTGAATTGAGTTGAATTGATTAACATACATTTTGAATTGAGAAAGTGCAGGGGGTTGGAAAACATCTGAAGTCTGTTTGTCCTGAAAGCGAGGCGAAGGGAGCACAATTCCAGAATACGACCAGGACATGACATCCTGTGTGACCCAAACAGAGGTCAACTGACAAGATAAGGTTGTCTGTTTTTCAACGTTTGTGGAGCTGTTCCCAGAAATAAGACCAATGTCTGCCAAAGGAGGCTGGAAGCACGTGGACCAATGGATGCACGTAGAATCTTATTTGTAACACACACCCATCTGTGGGATATAAAATGCATGTACACTATGTTGTAATCAGAACCCTAGCTCACACCCGTTCGTACGCGCTGAGAGTTAAAGCCTGAAATAAATGGGTTCCCAGTTGGCAAGCAGAGGGACCTCGTTTTCCGTGTCATCATTCTTTTATATAGTTTAATAGTTAAAAATCTCCCACAAAAGCTTCCTGGAATGACCATGACCTGGATGACTGAGAATCTTCACCAGCATAATCAGATAGCAGTTATTATGGCAACTGTAGATTCACTTCTGCCGTGACTTAATTATCGGTACATATTTAAAGGATTTGGATCAAGCCTGTGAACACTGAGGACCAGAAACCACTGGGTTGCAGAACTTAATTTGAAAAGAGTGGAAAAGATAACAATACATTTATTGTATTGGTATTTCTAAAGTATTTCTAGTGTTATAAAACACTTATCAAAATAATATAGACCTTCTAGGTTCTTTTAAACTATCTTAAACATTTGGCCCTAAAGCTGCTGTTCTCATTCTTATTTAATCCTTTATATTTTCAAAGTAACATTTCTATGATGGGGAAAGTGGCAGTGGTTATTTAGCATGGAGACTTAAAACCATCCAGAGTAAGAGCATCTCATCAGAGGGGAGAATATCATCTGGTGAGGTGACTGGAGGTGGACCTACAGCCAGAAGAGATGCTTAAAAGATGGTCCTCGATGAAAAGGGATCCTCTGGTGTCTTGACTGAATTTCCTCGCTTCAAGGATGTCGAAGGCTTGGTAATTAAGCATCTTACACAAATAACACTTAAAATCTACAAGTGAGTTAATATAGGTGACATTAACATGTTTTCAACAGTGAGAAACTATCAATATTGGTATACAACTCTTCTATACTTTTGTCTTTTTTACATCTGGTGTTTATAACAAATATCTGGTCACAGTTCCAATCTAATGTTAAAAAAACCTAAATCAAGGATTTGTGTTTGTTAATGTGCTCCTAACTTGATCACACAACGCATTAAACATTAATTATATTACTGTAAACCATGGTTTTGATATCGTTTTCCTTCTGAAACAAAGATTGTTTTGGGCTATGTTTTAAATATTTTGTTTAATTTACCTAGATTGATCAAGACTTTATTCTGGAATTTGGAGAAGATATATCCTCAAAGTTTTTGGAGGGGTATGTGCCAGCTTCTTTATTTTTTCTCTTTAACATTATGTGCTTAATTAATGCATGCTTTTCTCCAGGTGGCCTACTATTTTTAAACAGAAAGTAATCCAGCAGAGCAAGACTCTCCCTACCTCAAGTGACCTTGAACTGATCTACTGTGCTGAAGGAGCTTCAAATGAGAAGGAATTGAAAAACCTTGCATCTGGTATTTTAATTTGCCCAAAACAATGTATACTTTAATCTTTTAAATACAAACATAGTATAGAACTGTGTACTTTAAATCAATAACATTCTTTCAGTTGATAATATTTTATTTTTGTGCTGTCTGATTTCTGTTTCCACAGGCTGGGATACTGATCTTGCTTTCATCATTCTCCTGCTCCACCTGATTCCTCCTTCCTGTCAAGGCTGCAAAAGACCTGGCAAGGTTTCTGCATCCCAAGCTGAGAAGCACCTTGTGGTCTTCCAGAAGGTTTGTTTTAAATGTTTTTCACAGGAATTATCATGAGTCTTAAAACCCAGTTTTTCTAAATATTTCCATATATAATTATTTAATATATAAATATGAGTGTTCCTGAACACTAGGACTAAGGTGTGAATTTAGTTTAGAGTGGGTTTAGGGTTGAGGTATGCACTTGTAATGATTAGGTTTAGGGTTATTGTCAGGGTTAGGACATAGAAAGGGAAAATTACTGAAAATCACAACACATGGTCCTCACTATATATAGCAAGGCAAGAATGTGTGTGTTAAGGGGAAGCTCCAAAATGTTGAGTACAGATTTAAAAACATTTTGAAAATTTGGAAATAGCAATTAACTTTTTTTTTCTTTATTTTAATTCACAGAGTGGAACAAGTATTCAGCAACATGTCGATGCCATCACCTCTACAATAAAGCCCTTATCGTCTTGCTGTTGGGACAAAGAAAAGCAACAGCCACAAGTTCTTCATTGTTCTGCACAAGCAGGTCATCCCATGCAAGTCAGCAAGTTCACTTGGAGCTTTTGATGAACTTTTCAATGATCACTTTGTATTTGGTACAGTTTATCATCATACAATCCACAACATGTACATCTTCATACAAACAGTCATCTACAACATAGATGCTGGCAAAGTTCAGGAGACTCCACGTCTCAAATAGATATGGGCTAGGCTGCTAAACTAAGCAGTGAATGAATCAGGCTGCTCTGGGCAACAAGTTTGCCTATAAATGTGATTACTTTCTTATGGTCAGATTTTTTCTATTTTACTCTCTTTATAATTTGATATGTTTCTTGTTCACTTAATAAGTTTAGAAAATATGGGGCAGATTTATTTTGTTTGTCAGAAACATTTTGGCAGTACCAACATGCAAGGTATTGCAAGGTATTGTAAGTTTACCATGTCTTAGTTTTTGTTTAATTCTATGCCAAGTTTTTATTGGCATTTTGTTGATGTGCTGAAATTAATAAATTGATAAGAAATGGATATATTGAGGGTTGTTTTTCCTCTAAATTCTTATTGAAGTTTTGGCTGTACACCTTGAGATAAATATAAAATTGTCCTTTCTTTATCACTGAGTCAATTTCAACACTGAGCCAGGTTACATATGGTCCTGGGCTGTACAGTGTAAAACTTATACATATTTCAGTGTTAGAAATTTACAGTTAATTTTACTCCACTTCGTGTTGATTTTTTACAAGTGTTAAACTAAGAAATTCTTATTTTACTCTATAACCAAAATCAACTCCAACTAGAGTAAAATTAACTCAGAAATTCTGACACTGAGATCAGTGTAACTTTTACACTGTACAGGGCAGGACCATATGTAACCTGGCTCAGTGTTGAAATTGACTATTTAAGTGTTGCATTAACACCACTCATTTTACTGTGCAGTGACATCTGGGAGATGGACAACGAGACCAAAGAAACATGGGAATGAGTGCCATTTTAAGCACAAGCCTTGGGTTCAACGCCCATACTTTACTTTCACTGTCCACGAGTTGTTAGAGTCCTTCTTGTCAAGGAAATAAGAGTAAGATTATCACGACTGTTGTTCCCAGGTTGTCTTGCACAACATGGACAAGACTTTAGTCAGTGTACAAAAGCCTATGTTATCTTTTGTTACACCATTCTCCCCAATTGCATTGTTGTACTATACAATGTGTATGATGCTGTTACAAAATGCAATAATGGAACCTTGTTTTTTGAGTAAAGAATAAGACCCCTAAATACTGATATTTTGAGATCTTTATTTTCAGTCTACGTGTCACCCACTAACAACTCTCAATCTTGATGCCACAAACCCCATGCGTTAAGGTGTTTACATAGACAACAGCAACATTTTACACACACACACAAACACACACACACATATATATATATATATATATATATATATATATATATATATATATATATATATATATATAGATTGAAAAACATGACTGTTAGGTTTATTGGCCTCTCTAAATTCTTCTTAGGTGTGAGTG
Source organism: Fundulus heteroclitus (assembly GCF_011125445.2). Taxonomy (NCBI): domain Eukaryota; kingdom Metazoa; phylum Chordata; class Actinopteri; order Cyprinodontiformes; family Fundulidae; genus Fundulus; species Fundulus heteroclitus. The sequence continues at coordinate 1,605,371 of NW_023396689.1, read as the reverse complement.
TGTGCGTGAATGGTTGTTTGTCCAGGGTGTACCCCACCTCTCGCCCATTGTTAGCTGGAGATAGGCACCAGCACCCCTCGTGACCTCAACAGGGATAAAGCGTGACGGAAAATGGATGGATGGATATATATATATAATTAAAATATAAACACCTGAAATCTGTATAGTGTATAGCTGCTTGGTCTATTGTCAAATGGAAGAAAAAAGAAGAAAAATCAACAAGTCTCTAAACAAAAATTGTTTGAAATGCATACATATCTCCAGGGGTTTCAGCATACTGCTGGAAAACATCAACATCATGATATCCAGACATGAGCCTGAGTGATACGGAAGGTATTTTGCGTTCCACAACTTGTGTGGGAAAGCACCCTTGTGCAAAGCCTTTCACCGGATAGAGACCAAGGAGTTTGATTGGCTGTGATTTGAATATAGAGCGCACGCCCCTCTCGTCGAAGTCCTTGTGGGTCTGCTGAGCTTGTACAACAGCATGGGGAAATGTTGGGTCACCAACGTAACCCTGTGTACCTGTAAGAGCATATACGGCTCATACATCACCTTGTCCAAGGACACTACTGTTCAAGCATATGAAGAGTTCCTCCACGTATGTGCCAGGGCCTCCAGGGTGCATGAAGTGTACACGCAAAGGTGTTGTTCACGTGCCTGTCAACACAGGCCTAGGGATAGCTGGGGACGAGTCTGAAGGTGGTTCGAATGCGATCTGGAACATTGTGCTACGGTCAGGCCTTGATGTTCCTCTGCACACCCATGGTGATCTTCCTGTGGAGGGGTCAACCGAGGAGGCACAGCATCTGTACCCCTTGGACATAACCAGTTCACTCTTGAGTTTCGTGTGCTCCAAAGGATCTGACGAGCTGCAAATCAAGTGCAAATGCTCCTCACTTAGCTGTGGCTGCAGGAGTAGGAGCTCACACCAACAAGGCTCCGCTCCAGACGCGGGTAGTGCCCAACCTGCTGCGGTTCTGCTATCTCGCAGGCCTTTGAGTCATTCTTGTCTGCAATGGATCCCACTGAAGTAAGCGTGGCCGAGGGCTCGGAAAGGCCTCGAGGGAAGGTTCCACAAGGTATTGTCAAGAGCGGTGGGTCAGAGATGTGGTTCCTTTGCTCATGTCCAGGGGCACAGCAATAAAGATGGCCTTGTTGAGCAGGAACGCTGGATGTATATCCCTTATAGATAGGGTGAGGACCTCAGTCAGAGTAGAGCCACTGCTCCTCCACGTCGAGAGGAGCCAGTTGAGGTGGCTCGGGCATGTGGTTAGGATGCCTCCTGGACGCCTCCCTGGCACATATATATAGTGATAATGATACTGTGCAAAAGAGTGCAGAAGAATGAATAAATGAATAAATGTCAATAATTTTGAGGGTCTAGACAGCATCCTCCTCTCTGCCACAGTTGTCAGTGTCCAGCTCCTCCCCCACGACGTCACCGGTCATCCTGATCAGTTTGTTTAGTCTGTTGTTGTCCACAACCTTCAACCCACTGCTCCAGCATGTGACAGCAAAGAAGATCATAGTGTCTGTTGTTGGCCACAACAGACTCATACAACATCCTCAGCATCGTCCAACAGATGTTAAAAGACCTCAGCTTCCTCAGGAAAAAGAGTCGGCTTTGGCCCTTTTTGTAGACCGCCTCGGTGTTTCTAGTCCAGTCCAGCTTATTATGAATGTACACTCCCAGGTACTTATATTCCTCCACAGTATCTACAGGGACCCCTGGATGGAAACAGGGGTCACAGGTGTTTTTGCCCTCCTCAGATTCACTATTAGGTCCTTAGTCTTTGTCACATTGAGCTGCAGATGGTTCAGCTCACTCCAAGTGACAAAGTTGCCCACCACAGTCCTATATTCACTCTCATCACCCTTTTCAATGCAGCCAACTATTGCTGAGTCATCAGAAAACTTCCGAAGGTGGCAGGACTCAGTGCAATAGCTGAAGTCTGAGGTGAAGGGGGTGAAGAGGAAGGGAGATAGGACAGTCCCCTAAGGGGCCCCAGTGTTGCTGACCACCCTGTCAGACACACAGTTCTGTAGGCATACATACTGTGGTCTGCCCGTCAGGTAATCAACAATCCAGGACACGATGGGGGCCTCCACCTGCATCGCATTCATCTTCTCACCCAGTAGAGCCAGACGGATGGTGTTGAAAGCACTGGAGAAATCAAAAAACATGATTCTGACAGTGCTCGCCGGCTTGTCCAGATGAGTGTAGACTCTGTTCAGCAGGTAGATGATGCTGTCCTGAACTTCCAGGCGGGGTAGGTATGCAAACTGTAGTGGATCAGTGAAGGGCCTGACCATAGACCTTGGCTGCTCCAGGACTAGCCTCTCAAAGGTCTTCATGATATCTGACGTCAGTGCCACCGCTCTGTAGTCCTGAGCGCCTCTAGGGCTGTGTCCCTCTCCCCGGTCCACTTGGGCCAGCTCCTCCAGGGGAATCTCAAGGCGTTTCCAGGCCCGCCAAGAGACATAGTCCCTCCAGCGTGTACAGGGTCCTCCCCTGGGCCTCCTCCCGGTGGGACGTGCCAGGAACACCTCACCAGGGAGGCGTCCAGGAGGCATCCTAACCAGATGCCCGAGCCACCTCAACTGGCTCCTCTCGACGTGGAGGAGCAGCGGCTCTACTCTGACTGAGCTCCTCACCCTATCTCTAAGGGATAGGGGAGGAGCTCCGGTGCGGATAAGCGGAAGAAAATGGACCGACGGATGAGTGCAATGACTGCTCCCATGAGATGGCAAGAGCTGAAAATGGAACCAAGGGGAAGTAGGTACAAACAGAAAAGCAAGGGATCTAACACTGATCCCCGTAGGACCCCACAGTGGGGAGGAGCAGCAGAGGACACAAAGTCACCCACTTTAACTAGAAATGTTTGCTCTGCCAAATAGGATCTGAACCACTGCAATGCAGTAGCCCTGACACCCATACACTGCTCCAAAAAAATCGAGGGGGGGGGGCATCATATGGAGAACCTGTGGGCTTCAGGTGAGCAACAATCTCCTGTAAAGACGGCAGAGAAACTGGCTCAGACTTGACGAAGACAGCAGAGAGCAGGGGTAGAGGAGTCAGAAACAGAAAGGGAGATCTAAGCTTTCAGAGATGTTTCAAAGAAATGTTAATGTTTTCACACGTTTTCTAAGAGGACTCAACACAGACAATCTGTGGAGAATGAATAAGCAACTCAACAGTTGAATGAGGCTTGTGACAATTTTCCTGAATAGCAGAAAAATGCTTTCTTCTAGCATCTCTAACAGTGTCCCGACAAGTACTCCATTTGTATTTTAATATTTCATATGAGACCAGAAGTTTATCCTTCCTCTACATACACTCAGCTCTCCTGCACTCTTTTCTGACAGCACGGGTTGTTTGATTCAACCAGGGTTCAGATTTGGTTTTTACGTTCCTGATCTTAAAGGGGGCCACAAAATCTAAAACTGTTCGACAGGTTGAGGAAAACCATGAGCTGACTTTTTCACAGCTCCCATATGAGGCTGCAGTCCTGATTAAAAACATTGGAAAACTGACCAGGGGTCCGTTCTTCGTACGTCGCTTAAAACATCCAAGATCAAATGAGACATCCAAGATGATTTCATCCGGCTAATCATGATCCGGCTAATTGGGTTCTTCCAACACACCTGTTGTTTACGATTAGTAGGGCTGGGTATCATCTAGGATGAGCCGATTCGATACGATTCTCGATACACAGCTCACGATACGATACGATTGTCGATACATAGCTCAGCTTGCTTTGATTCCAATATCGATATTTATTACTTTGAATTAATGCTCAGTGATTCAATCACCAAAATCAGCCAAATATTATGTTTATGTTCTATTTATTGATCACAGACATATTAACAGGAAAATAAAGTGCATTTGCTTCAATGCATTTAACGTGTCACAGAAACCAAAAATGTGCCCAAACATCTGATTTTAGGGACAAAGGAGCTTCTAAAATCCTGTCGGCCGTTCCACAAATTCGTCTCACTGTGAACTGTAATGGTTGCGCTGTAATAACGCCCCCTAGAGGTTGGGAGGTATATCGATATTGAAAGCCAGAATATCGATATTAAATCGTTTTTAAAAATATCGATATTAATCTTTATATCGATTTTTATGCACAGCCCTAACGATTAGTATCACTGGATTGAGTTATCTGAGACAACTGCGCGTTCATGCGCTTGTTTAATAGGGGAAATGTATCGATAGTAGAAACAATGATCAGCAGTGCTGCTATTGGCTGTTCAGCATGGCCAAAGAACGCCCACAGTTTTTCTCCCCAGCAGAACAAGAGCTTTTAAAAGAAGGTTATGCCAAATTTGAGTCAATTAAAATGACAGGGAACATCTCAAAGTCTGCTAAAGCCAGGAGAGAGGGCTGGCAAACAGCAGCAGACAAATTAAATTGTAAATACTCTCCATGATAGATGTTTCTATCACTTTCTACAGTATGTATTTTTGCATTTTAATAATTTCATAAGTACTTTGTTCTTTTATGTCAGAGCCTCCATGGGAGCCACTAGAACATGGGGAAAAAAGTGAAGTACAAGAATATTCTACAAAATGATAGCCTTTAATTATTATACTGTATTTTAAAAAGCAACTTCTTCCTATTTTTTTAAAAGCCACTGTTAAATTATGTGTTTGTCTGTTTTTAACAGCCACCAATAAGAAGGCTGAAAAAAATTGGGTTCTTTTTACTTTTACATGTTTAACCCTTTTTCTTTTTTCCTTTTTTTCACAAAATGACTCAAGGTGCCATCTGTTCCCTATATTAACGGCATCTTCAACAAAAGAAAAAGTATTTTGACCTGAAAAAAAAAATACAAATTAAGAGGAGAAATTGAACTCCACAACGTGAAAAAGAGAAACGTTGCACTAGAGATCGAGTTGCTTCAAAAGGACCTTCAGAGTAAATTCTAATACACCATTTTACACATAGTAGTATTACTGACTTTACATAACTATCTCTTACTTCCGGCAAAAGATGACTTGCTGACATTTCTTTATAAATAATAGTTTAAATAAAACGACAGGAACAAAGCATTATTTGTTTCGTCTTTTATTGAACATAAAAAAAATGGTGTTCCACAATTCTGTCCCTTCCTCTGCCACTAGGTGGTCCAAGTGCACTGGCTAGACACAGACTTCCCTATCTCCTCTGCTACGATCTAATCCTGTTTACATGAAATAAACCTGCTCGGGAGCAGTCTCAACTTTGCGCACATGTTGCTATGACAGCAAGTCCGGGATGAGTTTCAAAGAACCAAACGATCCAAGATCATGCCAAATCCTCAACAATGAAATCCAGCTAACTGAGTTAGCGACGTACGAAGAACGGACCCCTGCAGTGGAAGATTTAAAAACATGACAACACAGAATAGCAGCAGGAGGATTAGGTTTGATACAGGGAAGTGAAACCTTAAATGAAACAGGCTTATGATCCGTCCAAACTTCATCACAGAGTTCTAAGTTAAAAACTGGTAAACTGTAAGATTTACGAAGGATTCAGACTGTTACATGCTTACGCTCATGGCCTGGGCGTCAAGTACATCATGAGTTTGAAGAAGGTCATTGTTTGTGTATGGGAAAGCACTGTCACCAGTCGTCCTTTCAGCAACACTCCTCATCTGTATGTAACCATGGAGTTGATCAACACAAGATGCAAAGCACTACAGCAAGGGGACAGGTTTACCGTACAGCTCCTGATTCGACAGGACATTGCTTAACAAAGGGAGATCAAAACAGACCTATGGTACGGATTCTGTATGAACAAGGGGCTTTGGGGTGGAGTGTTGGCCACCAGGAAGGTGAGTTGTGAGACTTACCTGGGTGAGCCCCAGTGGAAGAACTCATCCAGGCCATCAGGCTAGACTCGGACTTTAACCTGTTCCAACCCCTGTCACCCTATGTTCCACAGTGCATACTTTCGATGCTGATGTTTGCGAACAGTGGGGTCTACAAGGTACAAAATAATATGCCTGATACTACCCATGTAAGGTCCTGAAATCCGAATGACGAAAAAAACAGGAGGAAACACATCATTAACCGCTAAAGCTTTTTTATGTCTGGTTTCTAATCATTACACAAATAAATTCATGCTCGTAATTTTTTTATCCCATATGCTCTTCACATAAGTGGGATAATATAGCATGAACTTCAACAAACTCATCCTATAAATGTGTGTTACAAAAACAACAGCTCATTTTATGGACCCTGCGCCACCAGTGCCAGTTATACCCCGAAAGAAATATAGAAAAGAAAGAAAGGAATACAAATGAAAAATACGGTGACAAAAATTATGTTTGTGAGTTTTTTCTTTATTCTGTCTTACATGCATGAAATACAGTATCAAACATGTATCACGTCTCAATGCCTATCACAACACGAACATTCACGTCGCTTTCATGCCCCATACAAGTCACTTTCTTGGTGCTACAGTGCTTCGCATCTTCTCAATCAATCAATCAAATTGTATTGTCAATTACAATTTGCATTGCAATCGAAAAATCAGTTCCAGTACAACCGTCCATCACATACACTTAAACAAACAAACATTTTGGGGGGAACGATTGACTGAGGCCTTGCGTTGCCAAGGAACGCAGCCAGTCAGCCGCTGCTAAATAGCGCAGCCGTCAAGGCCACATTCTTCCAAACAGCCCCGAACCCCGCCTACACGGAGTTCACGAGGCGCTGCCCTTGAAACTGTCGAAGGAGAGCAACAACATGGGGGAAAGAAAAAAAGAGACAGATGTTTGCCTATTTATGCTCTCACCAATAAAGAGACAAACAACCGACACAAAAAACCCTCATAGCACGAAAAGCACAAATAACACAATACAACATGCATGCAGAAGGTAAACATTTGAGACCTGTCGCGTGTGCGTAATTCATCAGTTTTATGAGTATCAGTTATGAGTGTGTGTACGGGCGAAAGTGTTTTATCTCCGTGAACACTCTCCAGAGGCCATTGTCCTTTATGTTATCAGCCGGCCCACAGTTCAGAGAAGCATCCTCAGGTGTCAGCGGGGGAGGGGGGTAGCCGGGGGCTTTTTCTGAGCACTCTCCGCCATAACAATCCAGGAGTTGATAGGGAGGTAATCCAAATATGTTATTTGTTATGAGACAAGCTGCACTGCCTTTCCTGTCAGCTTTTAAGTCTTTTGCTGGCTCAACATAGTAAATCCAATTTTCCAAATTATTGGGCTTTTTTGTGCTTCACTTCCAGATTTTATCCCATCTCCCCTTGAGTTCAACCACCAAAGTCAGTCTGCGTTCCAACAAAGGCAGCTTTTCGGCTTCGCTCCATTTACCTTCCAGGTTTGTCCGTTCACAGCCATAGTGAGCGCGTCATGCAGCCGGCAGCCTGATCAAGGCCAAATGGCTCCGACATCCGCTGTATTTGCAGATACTTCAAAAATCCACAAAAACCAATAAGTAGAGATCCCAGTATCCTTAATCCAATGTGAAAATTTCAAACGTCCAGGAATGACAAGGTCGAAAGACACACCGTTTTCCTCCAGGAATTTAGGGTGTATCTCACAAAATAAGTCAAATCAGGACCGGACGGGTCCACCTTCCGTTGCCTACCCGTCGAAAAAAAAATTATCAATAGTACTGAGAGACCAGCTTACCAGATCCATGTTTTTCAGAGTTCGGTTGATATGAAGAAAGTGCTCAGAAGACAAGACATAGCAAAGCAGGAGAGGGGGGGGGGGGGTAAAAGCTGCAGAGAGAGAAAAGACACGACCGACCTCAGAGAGAGACAGAGACAGTCTCGGTGCCTTCTTTTAACCTTGTCACTGCACAAAGTCTCAATCCTCTCACTTATCATGGCGTCCTCTTTGATGTGTGGGCTCAACTCAGCACTGTTGCTTGAGAGCCATGCCTTGTTCAGTCCTGCTGTTGTATGAGCTTTGTAGGCTTTCACATGTACGCCAGCTCGCCCCTTAATCAGAGACCTTGTGTTCTCCATCTCGTGTCACCACCAACCAGCATACCAAATGTCTAGTGGGCTTGATGGGATCCCTCCTGGTCTCATGTTTATCCAAGGTTCTCTCGTCTCTCTCCAAGTGCATTCTTGCGGTTGCATATGGATCAGTTCCAGCCGCCACTTGCCCTTTAGGTAGCAGGCCTCAGATCTTTTTATCTGAGTTTGTACTCTCATGCCCAGTTGGCAATACTCATCACAGGGCTTTTCAAATGAGAAGCAACAGCCCAGCACACTGGAGCTGGGCATTGAGCTCTAAAAGAGAAAGTAGGTGACCAGGGATCGTGAGGCCACTATCAGAAACATTATCTCATAGCCGGTAATCCAATTTCAATGCAGAAATGACGGCCAGTCAAATAAGTGAAGCCAATGAGGAGTGGCCAGCAAGACTCAGGAAAACCATGTCCTTTCCTAGAGGTTTGGAGATATGGGCTCAGTGCCTTGTCAGGGCTCCGAAAAACCCGATCGAGTTAATCCACATGAAGTTGAATACCGTCGATCCCAGCATAGGTATCAGCGTCGATACATCTCCCCCTCCACATTGTAAGCTGCAAACGCGCCGGGCCCAGACCTGAGACTTGCACATGTTATAGTACAGCCATGTGTACAGATAGCTTGCGAGAAGGAATGTCATGGGGAACAGTCTCAGTGGCCCAGCCATCCTCGAGGTTGTGTCCTCCATCTCGCCATATAAACCCTCCCAGTCGTAATCCACGTATCTCGACTAGGACCATTGAAGCTCACTGGCTGAGTCGCCCATGTTTTCAGTCAAGTTTGAATTTTCCCTTGTTCTAGAGACAGCTTCTGTGCTCAGTGTTATCATTCACACAAAGATGGTTGCATTATAAAAGAGCAAGTCACAGTCATGGTTGCACAAAAACTTGGTTGACTTGGTTGAAGATGAACCATGAAGACGGAAGCACGCATTGACTTTGTGCAGACGTTCGAACAACTCGTCCTCACTCGTGTCTAAAATCAGTGCCAAAGTGACTCCAGAGCCGTTCTGTTTTTCACAAGTTGAAAACTTAATTGAGTAGATGTGGCTCTGATTCGATCGTGTGCACCAAGAACCAGAGGTGGTCGCATAGTATGGGTAAGTTTCTGAGAGTGTGTTCTACAATGTTGCTCGTGATTCGTGCATGACACTCATCGCTTATTGCATCTTCCCTTTCGTCCTCACCTGTGACCATCTCATGAAATCACAGCAGTGATTTGTTCAATTCCAATACAAACTTGTGGATGGGGATTGCAGAAACACTCAGATTAATTACATTCAATTTTATTTATATAGCACCAGTTCACAACATGTCATCTCAAGGCATTTCACAAAGTCAAATTCAATCAAATGATACAGATTGGTCAAAAGATTTTCTATCTGAGGAAACCCAGCACATTGCATCGAGTCTTGACAAGCACCATTCACTCATGAAAGAGCGTAACACCAAGGTTTTTTTTTACTTTATTCACAGAGGCCAATTTAATGCCAACCAGTTTAGGTAATTGATTAAGTTTAGCTTTTGAAGAGGATTACAACTTCTGTCTTCACTGAATTTAAAAGCAGGAAATTTAAAGTTACCCAGATTTGGATGTCATCAAGACATACCTGTAGTCGAAGTAAATGATTGGCTTCGTCGGGATTTATGAATAAATATAGCTGAGTGTCATCAGTGTAACAGTGGAAATTAGTCCCATGCTGTCTGATAATTTTACCAATCGGAAGAATATATCTAGTAAAGAGAATTGGCCCAAGGACTGAACCCTGTGGTACTCCACAAGTGACCCTAGAGTTTGAAGAAGAACTGGAATCAGACAGACAGATAAAAATTAAACCAGCCTAATGCTTTTCCTACCTGGCAACTGGCCACAGGTGACCCATCGGGACATATTTTTTACTTAAAAGCTGCGTAGTTCCTATCATAGAGTTCTATTTTAAGAACTCTTATTTCAAGATGGTCATGCAGACCCTCTTCCTTTGATTAACATCCCTTTTGACCAACTATGTTGATCCACAGTTTCTCAGGAGCTAATGTTATTCACCATAGCTCATTTCTCAAAACTCTCCCTCCTCCTTTTTTGAGGTACATGGCTCGGAGCAGTTAGTTTATATGCTCGTTGCAATATGTTGAGATTTTAGCCATTGAAAATACTGTCACATGGATGTATCGCTTGTGGGGCAGGACATTTAAAACTCCATAGCAGCAGCATGTGTAAAGCTTATGCGATTGCTGCACTCTTGGTGCATCCTTGTGTGTAAAAGCGGTGGAGTTTGTCACAGGAGTGAAAATGTTTTTTTTTTCTTGTGATTACTTAGAAAGGTTTTAGAAAGCATCTAGACATACCTACAGAAAAACAGGTCTAGAATAGTAATTACCAGAACACCATTCTGGACGTCTTGGTTAAAATGTTTAAAGTGCACACAGCTTCTAACTCCACTCCAAAGGGTTCAAGAGCAGCATCTAATTTAATTTAGGAATGTTTTTTTCAGGCGTTTTTGGAATTTTTGGGGTGGCAGTTAAGGGGTTAATCCCTACAGTATGTTCAAGTCTTTCTAGGAGAATACTGTAATCAACAAATGCAGCACTGAGATGTAACAGGACAAGTACTGACAAGTCCATTATCTGAGGCTATGAGAATATCATGACCTTCACCAGAGCTGTTTTGGTGCTATGGTAAGTTCTGAAGCCTGACTGAAACCCTTCAAATAGGTCATTACTATATAAACGTTCACATACTTCATTAGCAACTACTTTTTCAAGAATTATAGATAAGAAAAGAAGAAAAAATATAGATCTGTAATTTATTAAATCATCTTGATCAAGGGAAGGTTTCTTAAGTAAAGGTTTAATAACAGCTACCTTAAGAGCTTGTGGTATCGATTTACTAAGGATAGTGTCATGTTTTAGGTTTTTGTTTGCTTTGCTTTGGAATTGTCCTGTCAGCCTGTAACCTCAGCAACTATTCAATCAGTTCAGTCAACAGTCAATTAGTTCACATCAACCCCACGTGCTGCCAGTAATTAGTCAACTCGGCTCATCTGTGCACCTGTCTGTATATACCTGCTTCAGCCATCTTATCCCTGCCAGAATGTCTCTTCTCATCTGATATGATCTAATCTTGTGTGATGTGCTTTGACTACCAGTTCCAGTGTGCTCAGCCAGCTAGACTGTTCTGTTCGCTTCTTTGAAGAGGGTTGCCTGTGTCTGCATGCTGCAGTTCTGCCTGTTTTTTCCCCGTGAGTTCCAGTTGCTTGCTCTGCCCACTCTGGTGGTTCCCCGTTCCACATCGCCTGTTCTGGTAAGTCCTTACCTGCATCTTCTGTTTTTCTGCTCGTCCCTGCCTGCCTACACCATCTGCCACAACTCATCTGTTCAAGTCTGTTTCTGCTTGCCTGTCTCACCTGCCATTATTCATCCTCACATGGGTTAACTGGTATTAATAGGGGGCATTAATCAAAGGGAATACTTCCTTAAATAACTTGGTTGGAATTGGGTATAACATAAGTTGAAAATTTAGATGTAGCCTAAATTTTACACTCAGAAAACTCTACTGTAGCTAAACAGTCCAAACACCAAGCAGGTTCTAAGGATTCTTCCAGTGCTGTCTCACTTACTTAGGACAAGGTAATGTTTGGGAGGATGCCAATGATTTTATTTTTAATGGAATAAATGTTATTTTTGAAGAATCCCATAAACTCCTTACTGATGAGAGTTATGGGAATGGATAGGTCAACAGAGCTTTGACTTTATAAGTTTGGCAACTGTACTAAAGAGAAACCTAGGATTATGTTTATTTTCCTCTATTAATGATATAATGAAATATTCTGCTCTTACTCCGAAGGGTCTTTTTATACAGCAGAAGAGGGTTGTTACTTTTTTTTCCAGATTTAATTAAGATTCGTCTAGATGTGTAGCATGCCAATGTGTCTCCAATTTCTTACTGTTGTGTTTGAAAAAAGGGAGCTGGATTCAACCAGGGAACCAGCTTCCTTTGAATAATGACATTATTCAAGGGGGCTATGTTGTTTAATAAAAATGCAGTGAGCAAGTAACACCATCAACAAAGTCTTCAATTTGTGAAGGGGAAGATATAACATTGCTGCCCTCTGTGTATTTATGTGATACTGAGGAAATTAAAAGAGGGGGAAGACTCTTTAAAGTTTGCTACAACATTAACCGATAAAGATCTACTATAATGAAACCTTCTTTTGGGGTGCAGAATTCAGTTAAATTGAAATTGAAGGTTATTAAAAAATGGTCAGGACATGATTGTGAGGAAATACTGTTAATTCTACACAATGCCATATGTTGGTATTAAAGCAGTAATGCATTGGTTTATGCACATTTGGAGCAAAAACAATTAAATCTAGGATAGTTTTAAAGGTTACGTTAAGGTTATCACATTCAGGGTCAACATGAATGGTAAAATCCCCCACTATAATAAGCGTTTCAGTATTTAGCACAAAATCATATAATACTGAAAATTGATCTAAAAACTGAGAGTAAGAGCCTGGTGGACGATCCAAAACTACAAAGCAATAAAACCTCTTCTGTTTGGATGAGGGAAACTATGGGTTAAATGTTCAAAATGTCATGATTCAGCCTGTCTGCTGCACCATGCACAGACTCGGACACTTTGCACCTTACATTCAGCTCCAGTCTCCGGTTCAGTAATCCTCCACACCTGTCAGCTACTAATTAGTCAGTATTCAGCACACCTGTCAGCCTCACTGTTTAAGCTCACTGCATTCTGTCATTCCTCGTCGGTTCGTTCTGTTTTCCTGTTTACCTTTGTTTCTGCTGCTCACCTCATCCAGTCTCGTCCAGTCCGAAGTTCCTCCATTCTCCGCTAGCCTGCTGTGGCCTGATTCCAAGTCTCCATTCTGTCGTGCTGCTGGTCAAACCCGGTTACAAGTCTACGTTCTGCTGTGCTTCTGGTTCTGCTGCCTCCGTGCCCTGGCTCCGTCCCGCTTGCCAGTTCCTGCCTTCACCATCCTCCTGCTCAGCTCAGCACAGACTCTTGGTTCCTTCCTCCACTATCCACAAACTTCAATAAACTGTTAAAACTTTACTCTGTTGTGGTTGTGTTCGGGTTCAATAACAAAACATGACAGAACGAACCGACCACGTGAACCCGAACCCCACACAGAGCCTCCATGCAGGAGCTGGCGAGAGGAATGTTGCTCTGCTCTCGAGCAACAGCGCCGCAGAGCAACTTTTAGCCCAGTCCCGGGGTTGTTTGGAGATCCTTGCCTCGCTCAGTCCACCTTGGAGGCGGGTAGGCGCGGTCGCTCAGATACGCAAGATGTGGACAAGTCAAGCCGAGCTCCTACCACTTTTTGAAGAGACGGGGCTGATGGAGGAGCTCGAGTGGAACAACAAGGCTGCCGTTGCTCAACTCCTCGGCAGGACGCCTCCTCCCAGACCCTCGTTCTCTGCCGCTGCTGCCTCCTCCTCTTCTGCCGCTTGCACCGTTGCTGCTGTCGAGTCCGCCTCAGCTACCGCCATGGATCCAGACTCAGCTCATCTCGCTCAAGCTGCTGCTACGGTTCCTGCCGCTGCTGTAGCTCCTGCTGATCCTGCTCCCATTTCCTCATCACCAGCCGAACCCACTCTCTCGCCGCCCGGCTCCTCTTGACGCCGATGCTGAGCTTGTCGCTGCTGGAACACACCCACTGCTCAACCTGAGGCTCAGCTGACCAACACTGCTGCTATCCCTCCGTTTGGAGCTGACGTCACCTCCACATTCCTGGTGAGTCAGTCCGACGGCGTTGTGGCTGCCCCAGCTAACCAGAGCAGAAAACATCTTGTTCCCCGTCGTCTCTGTCACCACCTCCACGACACTCAGCTGGCTCCTCGGGTGAAGTCTTTAGCTGCTGCTCCCAGCGCTGCTGTCTCTGTCTCCTCCACGTCAGTTGCGCCTGCTGCGTCTGCTGATCCAACCGCTGCTGCTGCTAAGCCCGCCGTAGTCTCTGCCTCAGCTCCTATTGCCTCATCATCAGCGGAAATCTCAACCTTGCCGCCCAGCTCCTCCCAGCGCAGACGGCGAGCTCGCCGACATAGGATTTCCACCACAGCGCTCCCTGACATCCTGCCTGAGGCTGCCGCCGCAGTCACTCTGACTGGGACCGAAGCCACCTCAGTTTCCTTGGTTGTTTGAACGGGTGTGGTTGCGGTGATGGTCGATCAGGAGAGCCTGGCCGAAGCTCCTCGGGTCCACGAGTCTCAGGTGTGGGACTTTTTTTATGGTGACAGGGATGACCTGTTCCTCGATCGACAGACCACAGCCAAAGACTCTGAACCTGCTCAGCCCACAGCCAAGGACCCAGTTCATGCTCAGCCCGCAGCCAAGGACCCAGTTCATGCTCAGCTCACAGCCAAAGACCCAGATCCCGCTCAGCTCGCAGCCAAAGACCCAGATCCTGCTCAGCTCGCAGCCAAAGACCCAGATCCCGCTCAGCTCGCAGCCAAAGACCCAGATCCCGCTCAGCTCGCTGCCAAAGACCCAGATCCCGCTCAGCTCGCTGCAAAAGACTCTGTTCCTGCCCAGCCTGCAGCCCAGGACCCAGTTTCTGCCCAGCTGGCCACAGAAGATTCTGCTCCCGCTTTGCCAACTACATCAGGGGTTCTGGCACTGCCGTCCGACGCGGGTGCAGAGCACGCCAGCCCGGCGTCCGACGCAGGTCCGCCCTCTACCTGCAACGCGGTGACCCAGGAGGGATCACAGTCCACCGTTGACGCGGGGACCCAGGAGGGTCCACCGCTCGTCAAAGATGCGGGGACCCAGGCGGGTCCACCGCCCGTCAAAGATGCGGGGACCCAGGCGGGTCCACCGCCCGTCAAAGATGCGGGGACCCAGGCGGGTCCACCACCCGTCAAAGATGCGGGGACCCAGGAGGGTCCACCGCTTATCAGAGACGCTGGGACCCTGGGGAATCCGCTGCTTCCTGTGGCCAGGCGTTTCCTGAAGCCTGTAGCCAGGCGTTTCCTGAACCTTGTAGCCAGGCGTTTCCTGAACCTTGTAGCTTGGCGTCTCATGAACCTTGTAGCCAGGCGTCTCCTGAACCTTGTAGCCCGGCGTCTCCTGAACCTTGTAGCCCGGCGTCTCCTGAAGCCTGTAGCCCGGCGTCTCCAGTAGCTTGTAGCCTTGTGGTCTCTGTAGCTTGTAGACCCGTGGTCGCTGTAGCTTGTAGCCCTGTGGCCTCGGTAGCCTGTAGCCCCGTGGCCTCTGTAGCCTCTAGTCCTGTGACCTCTGTAGCCTCTAGTCTTGTGACCTCTGTAGCCTCTAGTCTTGTGACCTCTGTAGCCTCTAGTCTTGTGACTTCTGTAGCCTCTAGTCTTGTGACCTCTGTAGCCTCTAGTCCTGCGACCTCCGTAGCCTCTAGTCCTGTGACACCTGTGTCCTGTGGCCCTGCTTCGCCCTTAGATGATAGCTGCTTGTCTTCCAGGGAACTTTTCCACCGCTGGCCACATCAGACTCTGCTACTTCGCCGCCGGGGTCGCCCACCGCGACGCCCGCATCTAGCTCTGCCTCGTCTGGGTCGCCCACCGCGACGCCCATGTCTGACTTTGCCCCGTCGGGGTCGCCCGCCGCGACGCCCGTTTCAGACTCTGCTGCTCCGCCACCGAGGTCGCACACCGCGAGGCCCGCGTCTAGCTCTGCCACGTCAGGGTCGCCCACCGCGACACCCACATCTGACTCTGCCTTGTCGGGGTCGCCCACCGCGACACCCATTTCAGACTCTGCTGCTCCGGACTGCTGGACTAAATAATAAATCTGACTGAAAAATAGTTGCTACTACTCCACCTTGTACCATAGTTTCTGGAATGTGGAAATTTAAATAATTAAAAGGAGTTGACAAAATTAATTAATCTGTCAGAAATCAACTAACAGTCTTGGGTGGGAGAGACATAATATTAGCCTGGAGGATTTTTAGGACCAATTTTTGACTGAAATTACATATCTGAAATAAATCAAGTACAGCTCCAAAGTTATAAAGTGTAAATGTAATAGTATTTTTAACACAAAGGCATCAAAGAACATTTTTCAGATGGAACCTGTCAGGATTCAGCAGGCAGTGCTGTGCAGATTTCTGCCAACACTGCCTACTCTATTTATCTCCCTCTCTCCACAGGTGATTGTAGTTTACAGGTGGGCGGAGCGCCCACCTGCGGCTCGCTCAGCGGCTCCGCGCTCAGACAGCTGGAGGACACCAGAGTGTTAACCTTGTGTGGTACACCTCTGTAGCCACTGTTTCATGACAGCTTTCCTTTTTCCCAGCGCTAATTCCTGTTTCCTGTCTTTCAGGTTGCCTCACTATCTGGATCCCTCTACAAGCGTCCCTTCGTGTTCTGACGTTTCAAGTCAAGCCTCCGTACTCACACTGTTCTAGGTCCCGTTCCGGAACCTTCCTTGTACTCCATTGGTGTTACTAAGCCGGGCTAAGAACTCAACCGGATTCCCCTGGTCCCTCCAGCTGCTCACTGACCACTGCTCCATGCTTGATGCTGCTCGGACACTCCCTTAGCTCCATCTGCCCACTCAACTGTTGCTCAGTCACCTGAT
This sequence comes from Fundulus heteroclitus, assembly GCF_011125445.2. Classification (NCBI taxonomy): domain Eukaryota; kingdom Metazoa; phylum Chordata; class Actinopteri; order Cyprinodontiformes; family Fundulidae; genus Fundulus; species Fundulus heteroclitus. The sequence goes on along the minus strand of NW_023396689.1, from coordinate 1,588,807 downwards.
TCCATCATAGAGGAGAGTTCAGCTGAATCCGTCTTACTGCTTCACTCCCCCCGGCTAGGTTACCCAAACCCGGCGGTAAGCGCACCTCTGAAGACTTGCAGGTTGATCTCCACAGCTCGATCTAACCTGCTGTCCTTCATCCAGAGTTATTGGTCCCGGTTTTTCATCACTGTCAGACGCTTGCTCATCGAGCCTTCCTTCATCTCTGTCCCTCCGTTTCATAATTAAACATCTTAAATTGCTTTCTGCCTCCTGACTGTGTTCTGCATGTGGGCCAAACACCTTAAAACCATGACAGAACCACTGTTATAAATGTCATCTTTTAGAGGTGATTAAACAAAGAGAAAATCAAACAATTTAGGCCTAGCCTAAATTTTCCAAAATAAACTGCAAAACATCATGATAACCCCTTTGAAATTTTTTGGATTTTATATATCCAAATCTTAAATAAACTGCAACAAACCTGGATTGAATCAGTAGAAGCATATTTGTTCCACAAACGGTATAGTGGGCAGTGTGCCAGCAGATGTGGTGTGTGTGTTTTTTTTTTTTTTTTTTTTTGGGTCACAGTTGGGCCAAAACTATGCCAAATGGGTTTTACACCTCTTAAAAGGGAATATGGTCTGATAAAAGTGCTGATTTCCATTTTTATGACAAGTATTTGTTCATAAGATTGATCCCTTGTTCCATCAAAATGCACCATTGTGCACAGCACAATATCAATAAAATGAGCCAAATGTTGTCCTTCTGTCAACAGTCAGCTCATTTGTGCAGCAAAAATGTGCAAAAGCTTTCACAGAAAAAATTTAGGTATATGTGGCTCTGTGTCTGGCTCACTTGGAGAGTGACAATTGATGACATGTGGCAGAGGGTTAGCTTGATAAACCTACCTGGGGATTGGCCTGGTTGGACTTTTTTCTTCCTTCTCTTGGTTCAGGCTACTGTGCACTTCACAGGGCTTAGAGCCATCCTGGCCAATGGGCAGGTGGCTGATGCTCATTTTTTGCTGCACTGTCACTGGGGAAACAAAGACATATTTTGAAAAGGCAGGCTACAACAAAAGTTGCATCTGATGCTGATTTATAACAAGTGTAGGAATAAAATGCTAATCATGTAATGCCATTTATATTTTTTAACCATAATGGTATGTAGAATATACTTTTCACCTTGAAGAGGAGGCCTCCGAAGTGGTTGGATGCACAGTACTTTCTGTACCAGATGGTCCTGCTTCCTCCTTGCTGTACTAACAAGGATAGTTCACTGCTAAGTTTTCAGAATTTTTTTTTTAAATATATGTTTTATTGAATTTTCTCTTTTAGGACACAACAAATTTACAAACAACAAATTAACTAACTTAACTTTGTTGACATGTGCTTACATTCACTCACGCACTCACCATTCAAACCTGCATTTGTTCTAAGAAAGAAAAAATATGCAAAACTCTTTAGATTAAGACAGAGAAAAATAACAATACAGTATGAAAGTAGAAACTGTAGTCAAGACATCCCTCCAAGACAATCATTAATAAGCTCCGCTTTCAGTCTCTATGATCCTCATATATGGCTCCCAGAGGTTCTCAAAGTCTCGCTGTTTACCTTTGCTGATGTATGTTAGTTTTTCCAGTCCGAGCGAATTTGCAATTTCTTTCTTCCAGAGTCCCAGGGAAGGGGGGTCCATGCTCCTCCAGCTTAATGCAATAGCCCTTTTGGCTTGAAGAAGTCCATAATCTATCGATTTAGTTTTAGTCTGCGATTGTTTAAATTCCACTGGGTATATTCCTAGAACACAGATTTTAACCTCCAATGGGACTTTAACCTTAAACAATTCAGATAGGCATCTAATAACATCCCTCCAGAACTTCTGGATTTTATGACATTCCCACAAACAATGGAGAAGAGTTCCTTTTTCAATTAAGCATTTAGTGCAAGTGTCTGGAATGTCACTGGACATATGATGAAGCCTAACTGGAGTTATATAGGTTCTCATAAGCCATTTGTATTGCAGAAGTTTAAATCGTGTGTTTATCGTTTGTGTCTGTGCTTTTAAACAGGCCTAATTCCAGGCTTCCTCATCTATATCTTCAAGAGTATCTCTTCTCCAAGCGTCTAACTTGTCAATTGCTGAATCCTTGGAGGAAAGCATCAACAAGTTATAGAAAGCCGAAAGAAAACCTTTCCCTTTTATGTCCCCAACGCACACTTCTATTTTTGTTAGGGGTGGAATGTCAACTATTCGTTTCAGTTTTGATGACATATAATTTTTCAATTGTAAGTATTTAAAAAAATGTTTAGGGGGTATTGAATACTTCTTGCATAACTGATCAAATGTAAGCAACATGCCATCTGCATATAGATCTTTAATTTTCTGAATGCCTTTGATTTTCCATAGTTTAAATCCTCCATCATTTTTTAGGGACTTGAAGTCCACCTCTGTCATAGGGCAAATAGAGTAACTTTAGACAGAGTCTTGCTTTTCTATTACTCCAAATAAATTGATTAAATAGTTTGTCTATACTTTCATAAAATGAATCTGACAGTGGCAATGGAAGTGTTTGAAAATAGTACAAAAATTTGGGCAGGATTGTCATTTTTAATAAATTTATTCGACCTATCATGGATATAGGCAAATTTGACCATCGATTTAGCATTTCTGTGACTTTTTCCACAAGGGGATTATAGTTTGCTGCGCTTATTTCATTGAGGGATGGAGTGATCTTAATGCCTAAATATGTAAAACCTTTTTTAGTTGTTTTGAATGGGGTAACCACAATAGGGCTTCTTCTTTCGTCTTCATTAAGAAACATTAATTCTGATTTAGAATTATTAATTTTATATCCTGAAAATTCACCGAATTCTTTTATTAGATTTAATAAATTGGGAATACTGATCTTCAAATTACTTACGAAAAATATGATGTCATCTGCAGGAATTATTAGAAATGGAAAATATTATGGGGTAATGACAGGACGGTCCCCAAAGTATTCATTATATGTGACCACATTTTCATAGTCCCACAAAATGTAGTTGCCTTTGTTACAAAGTAATTTGGGGGCCGAGGCATCTTTTTACTTTGTTCATTTGGTAATGTGCAGATTCTGGTGAATAACCTTTTCAATATCAGTTGCTGGTGATCAATCGTGGCTGGCAGAATTTGACTTAAAAGGCACAAAACTGATTTTAGAGCCATTTAAAATGTAACTTTAATGTTCTTTTGTACTTTCTTCCTTGATAGATGTAGTTATGTAGCATTTTCTTTATTCACTTTGGCAGAGCTTCCTAAGTTTGACTGGGACTTACAACATATTCCAGAAAAAATCAGTAGGATGGATCAAACACACAGGTGTGGATCCTAAAACAACTCTGTCCATTATGGGTGGATTATTTGGAGAAATAATGTTAGACAGCGTATCCTCTTGAGTGTCTCAGCTGATGAACTTTACTTCTGATATGCTCGCTGGGACAATATCTGATACACCATTTGCCTGTGACTCAAAGGAGGGGTGAAACACAACATTTGAGTTTGTTAATTACTAAAAGTTAGTAAAATTGCAGTTATTGGTAAACAACATAGGATGGGAGTAACAGTAAGCGGCAGATTACACCAAGCAATGTCTCTAATTTAATTAAAGGGGGGGGCCACCTCCTCCGCTTTGTTGTTCCTGCGCATGGACGCGGATCGCATTGTGACAAATCGGCAGACATGGGGAAAGGAGCAGAGGACCAAATAGACGAGGTGGACATGTCAGAACTTTTCAAACACCTACAGACACTGGACACTGGGCATGTGACTGTTTCACATCAGCAAGTCAGCCTGGCATTGAGTCACCAAATCCTGGCATTAACTCCCAATACGACCTCACATCCAGAAGGTCAGTACCCCAGCAGGGGGATAATGCTCCCATGAACAATGTTTCCGCACCCTGGAAAAGTGGCCAGCGCTCATGAACAGCGCAGATCCCAAGCTGTCAAGGGAAGTGACTGAATTTTCTGTGCACATTGGAGCCACTTGTTTCATCAGACTCTGAGTTTTGAAAAGGGGACTTTGTCACTGAGGCGCTCGCAGAGACATTACAGCGATCAGCTCCTGCAACACTGGGGAAGAAATGTGGAGTGTCACACATGCAAGCCTTTTTGCTCCCTGTTGCTTGCATTTTCCTGCCTTTTACTTTTTATCTCCTTTTTATCTCCAAAACCACGGAAAGTTGGATTTAGTTATTTTATTTATTTTATTTTTATTTATTTTTGATTTTGGAAAGATGCCTACCTTCACCACAGTGGACCTTGACATGATTCTACAGAAGATCACTGTTATAGAACAGACGATATGCCGAATCGAACTGAATTATGATGTAAACGGCGCGTATGGAAATGAAGCAACCCTGCCTGCGACTCCAAACGGCGACCAACAGCCCAGCAACTCACTGAACAAACAGATCCCTGAGGAAAATGAGAATCCCTGGACCACTCTGGGTGCAAGACCAAAGGATCAACGAACCCCACACCTAGACTAAGAAAACTGGCCGAGACTACAGAGAGATGTCCCAGGACAAGTGAAACAACAGCGGGCTGTTCCCACAACAAATGATAGGAGTAAACCTGCTGGAAATGCTGGAATTCCTTTACGAAACAGATTCGCTCCGCTCCAAAATGTGACCCAGGAGAATCATGACAACATTCAGAGGAATGTCAACACTAAGCTACCAGAAAAAAGACATGCCACAGGGCCAAGGACCCTGATTTTATGCAATTGATCTGTAAGTGGGATTAAACATTTCTGTAACAAGAAAAACACAGAGGTGTTGATTTATAACCCTTTGAACTTTGACCTGGTGTCTGATATATCAGACATCCTTCCAAGGATCTTGAAAGAATGCCCGACCTTGGAAAAACTCATAATACAAGCTGAAGCCCTGTGCGACGTCACCCAGATAAGAAAATCAGAAGTATTGAAAGAGGATTACATTCATCTGTTGAACTTAGTTAATGGCCTTAATGTCAAGGTGTTTCTCAGCGGGCCTCCGGCGCCCGTCAATTGTGGAGATGAGATTTTTTCCAGAATTTTGATGCTAAACAATTGGTTGGAAAAAACATGCAAACAAACAACTGTAACCTTCATAGACAATTTTAACATATTTTGGGAGAGGAGACATCTGTTCAACAGAGATGGTTTCTCTCTAAATAGGTCAGGTGCAAAACAGCTGATTTCAAACATCTTCTATTCTGTGAACCATGCACTATCAGCTTTGTTCCAAAACAAAGTTCATCCAGTGCCAAAACAAATAAGCCCAGTACAGCCCGAACAAGCCAAGATAAAGATGGTCAGAAAGATGACACAGAAAGAGGCTACGTCAGAATTACAGGAGGATTCATCCCAGATCTCAGCAGGACAAAGAGAGGACCAAGAACCTCCATCGTCACGATCACGAACACCGATCAAGACTGCACCCGCCTCCCCCTGCTCTCCACAAAACCCAGAGGTTCCTTTTCTGGATTTTTCTCATAACATGAACAAAGTCCTTAAGATTGGTCTACAGTTGACATCCTCTCCACATATTAATTCTGAAAACCGCAGTTCTGTAACTAAATCAGCATCCTCCAAAGGACACAGAGGTCCAAATCCTCCTCCTCCGCTACATATCACAGAACATGCCTGTCCTGAAGACCTTTGGATAACTTCCTTGTGATGTACACCGGGCCCTGGCCGCACGTTTATCAGACAAGACCGCTTCTAGCATCAGACTGGGCCTCTTGACAGAGAATATGGAATATCTGTTAAGATACGTGGCAGAAATAAGAAAAGCAAAAGGAAAACAAACAGGAATAATCAATCGTACCTAAAAGTCATAAACTGTCAGATGCAACCTGCCACAGAGACACCATCAACCACCAAGTCATGTAAACTGGGTTTACTAAACATTAGATCTCTGTCAGGAAAATCCCTTTTAATTAATGACTTCATTATTGACAATAATCTTGATGTAATGTTTTTAACAGAAACATGGTTACATGAATCTAATGAAGAAGTTATACTGATGGAGTCGACACCTCCAAACTACAATTTCATTTTTGAGAGTAGACAGCAAAGGAAATGTGGAGGAGTAGCAACATTGTTTAATGATTTACTAAAGTGTAAAAAGGTGTTTTGGGAAAATTTGACTCTTTTGAACATTTGGCTCTCCAGGTAAAGAGCCCAGTACGAACTATGTTCCTGAATGTTTACAGGCCTCCTAAGTCCACATCAAACTTTTTTAATGATTTTAGTGACCTGCTGTCTGTGATATATGTTGATTATGACTGTTTAATTATTGTGGGAGACTTCAACTTTCACGTTGACAACCCTAAAGACAGAAGTGCAAAAGAACTGTGTGACACACTTTAGAAACTTTGGTTTAACCCAACATGTTAAACAGCCAACACACAAACAGGGACATATTTTAGACTTGATCATCACTAAAGGTCTAAAAATTTCACAGGTCAATGTAACTGATGTTGCCCTATCCGATCACTTCTCTGTTACCTTTGAATGTATAATTTCCAGTGACTCATTTAGCCAAAGGGATACCATAAGAAAACGCACCTTTAAGGACAATGCCACGGAACCTTTTATTCAAGCTTACTCTGCTACCTCAACCTTGGGCTGCAACTCAGTAGATGAACTAGTAGATAACTTTCAGTCTAAAGTCTCAGGTATCATTGATCATTGAATTGCTCCAGTTAAAGTGAAGTTTTTTTTCCGGGAAGAAAAAATCTCCTTGGAGAAATGCTCCAGCAGTTAGAGGTGAAAAAAGGGAATGTCGAAAAGCTGAACGCAGGTGGAGAAAGAACAGACTCCAGGTTCACTATGACATCTCATAAGAGAGATTTTACAGATATAACTTACAACTGAAAAATGTAAAGGAATCTTTCTACTCAGAGATCATCAAGAAAAACATTAATAATGCTTGTGTCTTATTTTCCACAGTCGACAGATTAACAAATCCTCCTGTGTCAGTGGCTTCCAAACTCCACTCCACCAGGGCCTGCAGTAAATTTGCTAACTTCTTTACTGAGACAATCCTAAAAATTAGAAGATCAGTTTGTACATCCACACCAACTCTAGAACCAAAGCCGTATTCAGCTGGAACTTATCCTGACAAAATGTCCCAATTCAGCCAAATAAACTCTAAAAGCTTAGAGGAGATCATTCAGCAGCTAAGTTCCTCCTCCGGCTGTCTTGATGCTCTACCCACAGTATTCCTTAAGAAAGTTTTGCCAGTCATAGCGTCTGATTTGACTCAGATAATAAACGCGTCCCTTCTGTCAGGTGTTTTCCCCCAGTCCCTAAAAACAGCAATTATCAAACCACTGTTAAAAAAGAACAATTTAGACAAACTACTACTCCATAACTACAGGCCCATCTCAAACCTCCCCTTTATCAGTAAGATTATTGAAAAAGCTGTGTTTCAACAATTAAACACCTTCTTAACAACGACCAGCCGCTTTGACGTTTTCCAGTCTGGCTTCCGTGCTCACCACAGTACAGAGACTGCCCTTATCAAGGTGTTTAATGACAACCATATGAATACAGATTGTGGAAGAACCACCATGCTGATACTATTGGACCTCAGTGCAGCATTTGATACTGTTGATCACTCCATTCTGTTAGAGCGCCTGGAGAACTGGGTCGGCCTCTGTGGTACAGCTCTCCACTGGTTTAAATCCTACTTAAAGGAGAGGGAATTTTTTGTGTCAGTAGGTAACTTTATGTCAGAGATGACAAAAATCACATGTGGGGTTCCCCAAGGGTCCATCCTGGGTCCCCTCCTATTCAATATCTACATGCTCCCTCTAGCTCAGATCATAAGAAACAACAACATCAGCTACCATAACTATGCAGATAACACACAGTTCTACATCACTATGTCACCAGGAGACTATGAACCAGTTCAGGCACTGAGTAAATGCCTAGAAGAAGTCAATACATGGATGTGCCAAAATTTTCTTCAGTTGAATAAAAACAAAACAGAAGTAATAATATTTGGACCAATAGAGGAGAGATCAAAAGTTAGCACACAGCTTCAGTCGCTTCAGCTAGAAACCACTAATCAGGCCCGAAATCTGGGTGTAGTGATGGACTACAAGGTCGGCTTTCTATCACTCGAAGAACATTTCTAGGATTAAAGGACTAATTTCTCAGCAGGATCTGGAAAAACTAATCCATGCGTTTATTTTTAGTCAAATTGATTACTGCAATGGTGTTTTCACAGGTCTGCCTAAAAAGTGGATCAGACAGCTACAGCTGATCCAGAACGCTGCTGCCAGTGTCCTCACTAAGACTAAGAAAGTAGAGCACATCACCCCAGTTCTAAAGTCCTTACACTGGCTCCCTGTATCTCAGAGAATAGACTTTAAAATACTTCTGTTAGTCTATAAATCCCTAAATGGCTTAGCACCTAAATACATCACAGACTTGTTATCAGTGTATCAACCATCCAGTACATTAAGGTCTTATGGCTCCAGCCTACTCTGCATACCTAAAACCAGAATTAAACAAGGAGAAGCAGCATTTAGTTCCTATGCTCCACTTATCAGGAACAAACTTCCAGAAAATTGTAAAGGTGCGGAAAGCCTGAGTTCCTTTAAATCGAGATTAAAAACACATTTGTTTAGGACTGTCTTCAACTGTTCTAGTTAACTGAATCACCACTTTTTATTCTGTTTTATTTTGCTATATTTTAATCATGTAAAGCACTTTGCATTGTCTTTGTACTGAAATGTGCTATAAAAATAAGTTTGCCTTGCCATGCCTTGAATATGACGTCTTAACTTCGATCTCATGTTTGCCTGTTCTGTTGCATGGCAGTCCGAGTCCATCTCAGGAGCCACAGCCTGGTATCAAACATCTTTAAGGTAAAACACAGACAGTTATTTCTAGCCATATACTACTGAACAAATTTAATGGAATGTGATCTGGATGGCCTGTGTTCTCATATTCTTCCTTTCTCTGCATCTTTAAGCTCCCAGGCAAATGAATCAGGGACATGGTTAAACATTTTTTTTCAGGCAACTGATTGAGCGTATCCCAGTGCACAGGTTTGCGGTTTTGAAAATATACTAATTTGTATTAAATTTTTTGCTATGTCACTGATGTGTTCCTTTTAAACATGAGTTTTAATTCTATTATGTCGAGGACCATATTGCTCATGATTAAACAGCAGCAGGTGTATTTTACCATATCTTCTATGAGCAGAACATCCACTGGAGTGGGAATATTTTTATATGCTAGACTCACTCATTTAGGTTTCTGTGAGTTGTCTTTCTGGTTAACAGCTGCATGTCATAAATTTACACAATGGGGGTTGCGAACGTCCTGGGGAGACAGGTTTAACATGGTGGGCCTCTATCTGGAATGCAGAGTGGTGCCCTGGTTTCTACATCCTGTGTTTACACAAGATACTGGGACACATTTTAGGTTAAACCGATCTGTTATTTTTTAATAACTCACAAGTATTGAAATTTTTCTATTGTACAAATAACTGTTGCCTACTATGATACACCAGCTTTTCACCAGAAGTTGCTATGTTACCAGGTGTTTTTTTCAGGTTCCACTCTGTCTCAGTATGTCAATAACTTGGAACACCCAGCATTCTCACAAAATCGACTTGCTGTGTGCTACTGAGGCCATCAGTCTGCAGTCATCATTTCAATGGGTACACTGATCTTACACAACTTTTGGAGGACCTCTTGCATATACATTGCATGGTTAACTCAAATAATGTTTTAATTTGAATGCAGGATATAAGGCAGTGTTTTTCATACTTCAACACAAATAAGCACTTGCAGTTAAGTTTTTGTAACAAAATTATTTTTTTTCCATGGAGGGAAAATAGGATTGTCATGTTTAGCAGAAGAGGACCTAGGCAGCAACGAGGCAGAAACAGCAAATGGGATTAAACAGGTAATATTTAATGAAACAAGAGACTTACAGCAGAACTCGGGAGCACAGGAGAACGTGGAAACACAGGAGGACCAGAATGACCCGACAACGGGGAAACAAACTGAGGCAACTTAAATCCACAATGGGGATAATTAAACACAGGTGAGTCCAATCAAACAAGAACACAACTCTGGGGACCCTGACATTACCCCCTCTTAAGGGCTGATTCCAGACGCCCATCAATGTCCAGTCCAAAAAAACGAAAACAACCCAGCCAGGGTGGGCGGATGGGGGTCTCGGAAGGAGGGAAAAAGAAAAAAAAAAATCCACACCAAGAATTTGGTTGACTTTAGAGCCAGAGGCGGGGGCATCGCGGTGGGCGACCCCGGCGGCGGAACAACAGAGTCATTGGCGGGCGCCGCGGTGGACGACCCCGGCGGCGGAAAAGCAGAGCCAGCGGCGGGCACCACTGCGGGAGACCCCGGTGACAAAGCTGCAGCTCAGCCGGCCGGCGAAACTCTAGAGACCGGCGGCAGGACCTGTGAGCACGGGAAAGCTCACAAGACTCGAAAACGCTGGGAAATTCAGGAAGCTTAGGTACAGTGGAGGCCTCGGATGGCGACTCGGGTGCGGAGGAGACCTCGGACGGCTCGGGTGCGGAGGAGACCTCGGACGGCACGGGTGCGGAGGAGACCTCGGACGGCTCGGGTGCGGAGGAGACCTCGGACGGCTCGGGTGCGCTGGGCAGCGGCGTTTCGGGTACGCTTGGCAGCGGCGGTTCGGGTGCGCTGGGCAGCGGCGGTTCGGGTGTGCTGGGCAGCGGCGCAGAAGGGCGATTCTGCTGGCGGGCGAGGACAGCAACCGTCAGCTGACCAATCCGGCCCGACAGCCCCCGCAGCAGATCTCGGGTGGTCTGAACTGCTTCTTCAAGCGACCAAAGTTGCTCGTGGTGGGAGGAGAGCGTCCTCCCGATTGAGTACCAAGGATCGGGCTGGTCAGAGCGGTGGCAGAAAGGAGGAGCCCCAGAGCGGCTAGGAGGCAGATGCACCAGAGGCTCCCTCCAGAGCTGATTAGGCACCCCGATTCTTACCAGCCCCGTTGCCTGACCCTCTCTTAGTCGGGTCATTTCTGTCATGTTTAGCAGAAGAGGACCTAGGCAGCAACGAGGCAGAAACAGCAAATGGGATTAAACAGGTAATATTTAATGAAACAAGAGACTTACAGCAGAACTCGGAAGCACAGGAGAACGTGGAAACACAGGAGGACCAGAATGACCCGACAACGGGGAAACAAACTGAGGCAACTTAAATACACAATGGGGATAATTAAACACAGGTGAGTCCAATCAAACAAGAACACAACTCTGGGGATCCTGACAAGGATAAGATGCAAAAACTACACAAAATGGAAAAGGGTATACCGTCAATTGACCTGAATGAAGGGTTCTTTTGCAGGACCCAAAGGGAGGTATGTGACTGCGTTGTAAATTAGATAACGGTTGTTTGAAGAAAACCCAAACGAACTCTCTGAATGTTGGTTTAGTTCACTCCCAAAACACAAGCCTGGACCATAAAATAGATTTAATGGGCGAAGTGTCAGAAAGGCCCGTATCTGCTGGAGGAAGATTCTAGAAGGGTTAAACAGATGGGTTATAGAAACAGGCCCACAGTTTTAGCAGTACAATAAAGTGAATGTTAAATAAAATAGAACAACTATATAAACTAGAAACGTTCAACTTCTGAAGAAGTTGAAGAAGGCGCCCGCCTGGTGGTGCGCGTAACCGTCAAAGGCAAAGCTTCCGAGTTCCTTGGTCGTAGGCTTTTATCGCTTGGGGATTTTAAATCAAATCTTCTGAGTGTGAAAAGGATTTGTCTTCGTCAAAACCAGCCGACAGGAGAAGGTCTGCATCCAAGCAGCATGGAAAATTGGTGTTATTAAAACATGATTAAATACTTTAATGTAGCATGAAAAAATGAAGTATGTGAATAAAAATGTTAAAGGCATTACAAACTACTAAAGGAAGTACAAACTCTGTGAAGCAGAAGTTGGTGAGACCTTCCCAGAGCTACTTCCTGTTAGCAACATGCTAAGCGTTAGACGCTAACATGGTTGTGTCCAGTATCACCGGGTGATTGTACTCTGTTAGTTTGGTCCAAATCCTGTACTGGGAAGTTCCTCAAAAAGGGTGCCAATACTTAATGTCACCAAAGCTTACCAAAGGCCATGTGTCATATCGGCCTCCTTTAGCAACTAAGCCTCACCAAAAAAACAGCAGCCGAAGGAGAAGGTCTGCATCCAAGCAGCATGGAAAATTGGGGTTATTAAAACATGATTAAATACTTCAATGTAACATGAAAAAATGAAATATGTGAATAAAAATGTTAAAGGCATTACAAACTACTAAAGGAAGTACAAACTCTGTGAAGCAGAAGTTGGTGAGACCTTCCTAGAGCTACTTCCGGTTAGTAACATGCTAAGCGTTAGCCGCTAACATGGTTGTGTCCATAGACATAATATAAGAGTAGACCCCGCATTGACTGTCGCTGCGCAGGAATTACGGGCGCCACCTTGGGGCGGTCGACTTGATACCTAATCCTGCTGATTCAAGCTGACACACTAATGATGCCTCAGCACTGTGCGGCTCATTTTTGTTTAAATCGAGGGATTATTTATGTCAGGGCTCAAGGGATAACTTTTCACAAGCAAGATGAAAAGACATTGTTTATATTTTTGATCAGAATGTAAGTTTTCTAATACTAGGAGATACAAAGTTGTTGTTAGACATTAGTGAATAAACAGCATATATAATATATATATATATATATATATATATATATATATATATATATATATATATATATATATATATATATTATATTATATAGTGAACCCTCGCTATATTGCGGTTCACCTTTCACGGTCTCGCTGCTTCACGGATTTGCATTGATGAGCCGTTCATTACAGTTCTCATCAGGTGGCGTGTCGGTTTATAAGAATCTTTTTTGAAAAAAAGAGTGACAACTACCGATAAAAATGTGTTCTTCTCCCGAAAAAAAAACTCACCTGCACCGCGGGCTTTAGAAGAAAAAAACGCTACAGACCGGAGTCACGGATGCAGCGCCTCAGTCAAAAGAGCAGTGAAATACACACGAGTCACTATTTGTCCTACTGTACTTTGTATTTTTTTTATAATAATTTTAAATTTTCTCCCGTTCTAATCCAATGACTCGGGTCGCGGTGGGCCACGCTGATCTCCGCAATTTGAAGCCTTCAGTTCGTATTGATTAAAATTATTATTTTACAGCTTATTTGTAAATAATAATAAAAAAAAAACGTTTATATAGTACTTTCATTTGTTAAACAAATGCTTGGGCCGGTAAAAAGGTTTTGTTCTATGGTTTCAATATACTAGAGTGTATTTAATTGTATACAATAATTGTAAAAAAAATAAAGGTTACTACTTTACAGATTTCGCCCATCACGGGTTCTTTTTGGGAAGTATATGTACATATGTACATGTACAAATGTGTTTGTTTATATAGCAATAAAAAAATTATAAAAAATGTGTGTGTGGCTGTGTTTTGAAACATACATACATCATGTCAGAATATTCTATGACTTTTAACCCCACTAAGATTATTTAAACGCACTGGACCATTTGTTATAATAGCTATAGTTTTAAAGTTTTAAGCTAAACAAATGTGAAAATTAGTTCAACATTAAACGAGTTATAGTTGATTAAAATTGATTCTGCACCTGGTTAACACATTAGACTGAGCGGAGTTGTCGACCGCCCCAAGATGGCGCCCCTAAATCTCGTCAGCGCCCACAGGTCGCCGCTGCAAAATAAAGCGCTACATTGTTATTCCTTTGCTGGTGCTGAGCTGGAGCCAAAGCAAACCAGAGTGGTCAACTTCTTTAGTGCTGTGTTTGTGCATCTTTGTGCCGTTAAAATTAACGTTTGTGCTACTATGGTTTCGGAGATATTATGAATTTTAATGTTGTTATACTTTATAGGCTGACCAGTGTGATTTATTTTTTGCAGTTTTTCTGTTATTGATTTTAGTTTGGGTATGTTTTCTGCGTTATATAAGCCTGTATACTTTAATTGCCCTTTTGTTAGGTGCAGACACCCCCAAATCTCCCTATTGTAGAGCAATAAAGGTTTGCTATTCTAATTAATTCAGAGGAGTAATGAACTATGACTACTAAGATCAACTATAACCAAGTTATTGTTTGAAAATGTTATAAACATTATACTCTCGAAGAAGAATAAACCCTTCTGATTAGGAAAAATAGACTTTATGAAAACAGTTGAACATTCTAATAAATGAAATGCCTTTTTTGGCAATGTCACTTGACATTGCTATCTAAAGTAAAGTTCTTTAAATGAGACAAAATAAATCGCAATATTTATTCAGGAATAAAGTACAAAACAATATAACACACATTTTACAATAGCAGCTAAAACAACTTGCATGATAAAAGAAAAATATAAAATTAATAACTGCTTTCTTGAGAAAAGTGTTGAGACCAAACGGTAGATCTGACCACATCTTTTTACACAAATGAGGAACATCATTAAGGACGCCAGCCATCCTGCACAGAGACTGTTCCAGCCTCTCCCCTCAGTCAGGAAACTAAAAAAACAAACAAAAACATGTGTCCCAAGAGATCTTTGCCAATAAGCAGGAATATATAAATCATTTTATAAGAATGCTGTAGGGGGGGGTGAGGCTCGGTAGATGACACAACTTCATAGTAATGTTACTGATTTATCAGTAGAAATATATTAAAAAGACTTACGTTTTTTCCAGTGACGGCAATAACATATGATTTACCGTAGCACTTTATTTTGAAGCGGCGGGCTGGGATGACGTCATCGGTTGAAATTAAAATTCATAATATCTCCGAAACCAAAGCAGCACAAACGATAATTTTAACGGCACAAACCTGCACAAACGAAGCACTAAATAAAGTAGCCCAGTTTGATCGGATTCGAAGCAAAATGGGGAGATGGTGAATTCTGGATGACCTTAACAAATATTCTTTAATATCTTCAAAACCAAAACAGCACAAACGCTAATTTTAACGGCACAAACCTGCAAAAGCGAAGCACTAACCATTCCGTCTATTTAACAGAGTTTTTTCTGTGGGTGGGGTGTCAGCTTCACGCAGCTCTTCCATCCCTCAGTGCCGTGTAGCCTAGCCACCGCATTTCTACCATAATATAAAACCGACATTAAATAAACGACTCACCGTCACGTAGTTGCAAGGAAAACACCCAATGGAACACCCTTCGTCTGGGTAAATTGGACTTCATTCAACAATATCCTTCAGTAATTTAGGAAAAACGGCAGCACAGCACAGCACAGCAAGCCACAAGATGGAGGAGTTCACCTCTGACCCGGAACTCAAAGAGTACTGCTTGTCTGCTCTGAATAATACACAGCGCCCCTCGAATTACGGCCGCCATCTTGGGGCGGTCCACCTGCTACCCTAACCTGCTGATTCAAGCTGAACACACTAACCATACCCCGGCACTGTGCGGCGTATTTTTGTTTAAATCGATGGACTATTGATGTCAGGGCTCGAGGGATAACTTTTCATATGTAAGATTAAAGAGATTGTGATGAATTTGAATACGGCCGCCATCTTGGGGCGGTCGACCTGCTACCCTAACCTGCTGATTCAAGCTGAACACACTAACGATACCCCAGCACTGTGCGGCGTATTTTTGTTTAAATCGACGGACTATTGACGTCAGGGCTCGAGGGATAACTTTTCATATGTAAGATTAAAGAGAGTGTGATGAATTTGATTGTTTTATTGTACTATTTGGTATATTTAAGATATATGCTGGATAAATTAATCTGGCTATTAATTTAAATGAAAAAAATCGTTTATTAAAGCCAAAGGGAAATGAAATATTGTATTTGGTATATTTAAGATATATGCTGGATAAATTAATCTGGCTATTGATTTAAATGAAAAAATCGTTTTTTAAAGCCAAAGGTAAATGAAATATTGTATTTGGTATATTTAAGATATATGCTGAATAAATTAATCTGGCTAATGATTTAAATGAAAAAATCGTTTTTTAAAGCCAAAGGGAAATGAAATATTGGGTGAAAATGTAATTCTCTGAAATTGGCACAGCTTGGAGTCGAACCTACGATCTTCTGCTTTGCAGCCCGACACCTAACCCACTCGACCAAAACACCAGTGTCGTGCTCAGCCGAGCATTATTGAGAGGTCAATTGTGTTAAGAAGTGTTTTTTGCAAATTCTGTTCCAACTGTAAGTCAAAACGACGTCAAGTACAAAAAGCCATGATCGCGGAGTCGAGACGCACGTTTTGATATATAGTTTGTGGGGGTACAGCCTACGGTTCGGGCTGTATTAACGGAACTATAATAATGATAATAACTAGAAACGTTCAACTTCTGAAGAAGTTGAAGAAGGCGCCCGCCTGGTGGTGTGCATAACCGTTAAAGGCAAAGCTTCTGAGTGTTGGTTAGGCTGAGCTTTGGTAGGGTGTAAGGTATATCTGTTAAGAGCTTGTAAGAATTATAAATGTGTCTCTCTGTATGTGGTGGAAAGGAAAATGTAAGCTGTTCAGATCGGATGCTGCTTGTTTCAAATATGTTTGGTTGTTTAAAAATTATCCTTGGTTGTAGGCTTTTATTGCTTGGGGATTTTAAATCAAATGTTTTTAGAGGTTGTTCTTAAGCAGAGGTTTGATACAAGTGTTTGAAAAAAGATTTGTGTGCATGCAGGCAAAATGTCTGTCTTCTATGTAAACTGTTGTCATTAAAGAAAAATCAGAAAACAACACAGGAAAGGCAATAAAACCAATTGAATCAGTGTGCTGACACTGTGGAAGGTAAGACAAATACCCCAAGATTTTCCAATATTGTAGTATTTAACCTTTTGTCACGGGTCAAAACTTAAGGCAGGGCCCTACCTTCATTAGCACTTGAAACTCTAAAGCAGAGTTTCATTGGATTAGGCACTGGACAGTATCTGTGGTGACTACAGAGCCCAGACAGGAAAGTATGCAGCCATTTCAGCACTGGACAGTTCCGCACCAGATTGAATGTGTTTATGGGTGACACATGACAAAAAGGTGTGCTCAACATATTTAAATATGTTCACGTGACAAACAAAACCTACACCTTCTGGAAGTTGTAGCAACCAAATATTTAGCAAACAACAAGCTCATGTTTCCATTTTCAATGTTTGCTAACTTTATCTGCATGTGAGGTTCTCCCTTGGATTGCTAGGAATTGTGGAGCCCTAGAATGAAACCCATTACAAGCACTGTTCCAAAGTTAGCAACATTTTTAAAAGAAGCCTTTTTCTATCATTGTGCATTTGTGAAATAAACTCCTAGTTTAATTAGATGCTTGCACTGCTTTTTCTGTTTTGTTACATTTGTTGTTTATTTAGATTTTTAAGGTTGCTTTCCTTGTGCTTTCCCTACAATTTAGCACGTACATTATAAGATTTAATTTTTTGCAATGGAGTACTGTCGATCACAGGTCAACAGCTCTGGTTATTTCGTTTTTAGCCCCAAAAAGGCACTTTTGACATTGACTCTGGTTTGGAGGGTCTTGACACAGAGTACTACACATTATAAGTTCATACCTGGTACGTAGGTGGTCTTTATCCACCAACTATGTCTTTAGTCTTCTATTGGGAAGCTTTCCCCAATTTATTGAATAGATTTTTCTTGGCAATTCTCACAAAGAATGTAGTTCTTGCTGTTGCTGGTGCACTGTTTAAGACTAAATGTTTTCCTTTTACTCAACTTTCTCTAAACATGTTTGTATGTTTATACCATTTGCATGTTAAACCTTGTGTTAGTTACCATTGTCATGTATACAAATAAACAGACATAAGTATGCTGACAATAAACATATTTATTAACTAAAAAAACAGAACCAACTTTAAACAGGCAATAATTGTTAAAATTACAACTATAACATGCTGTAGGACAATGAGAAATCAAACAAAGTGAACTAAAATACATATATCATGTGTAATGGGCATTGTCTGTAAGATATGCCAATTCAGGCTGGGTCTCCACCAGAAAAACACCACCTCGTCTAAGAAATGGTAAAAAAAACTAATGCAGCCAAGTCAAGGGGAATCCCGCTGTGGGCCAATCTGAGCGAGAAGACACCCTGTATTGAATCTAAAAATTAGCGTTACTGAGTAATTTATGGTTCTGTGATACTCATCAGAACCTGGTTGTCTACATAAAGCAAAAAGATTGCGAGAACTGTAGATCTTGGTGTGTGTCTGTAGTAGAGAGTTTCCATTCTTAATCATAAAACTATAACAATCAACTTAATGCAACATCACAGTATAACATAAAATCCAACATGACAATGGAAGTCAGTGGAAAAGAGAAAAATCAAAAACTTTCATGAAATAAAAAGAGTCTGTATGTTAGTACGGCAAAAAGCTGTCAGGACATTTTGAGCACGTGGCAACTGCTCCTTTGTTGCAAAGTGAAAAAGAAAAGAAAAAAAAAATCAGTTCTCTGGCGTCTTCCTTCCAAACTGCTGAAATTGAAATAACAAACCACAAAAGCTTACATAAGGCTTTTTATGTTATCAGTGACATTTGTGATTTTAACAGAATACAAATGTACCTTCTTGTCTACAGCGTGGGTTGACAAGTCCAACTGAAGACTATGACCAATCACAGGGCTATCTGGTTACTCCTTCAGTCCACGGCAATACTCAGTTCAGTGCAAATTCTAACAGAAACCATGATATACAAGAAAGTTTGAGATTTTAACATAAGCATTGTACAGATTGTAACTACATACATTTTAAGTACATACCTACATCAAAGCATTGAATATTGAGACAGACGTCCTCCTGACACACCTCAGTACTTAATATCACCTAAAAACACAATCATGATACTGTTGAAATGGCAGAATGATGGAGTGATGAAAAAATTGTAATAAAATATGTGTTAGGTTTGGCCATGTGTAAATTGGATACCTTGCTGCTAATGGTGGGTTGCCTTCCAGGTCTACCAGGTTAATTTTGACGTTCTTCAAGCACAAACTTATGTGTGTCACATTGCATAACCTGCAAAACAGAGAAAAACTTGGGGAAAAAAGGGGTTAATGCCACTCAAAACCTGACATACAAAGCTGTAAACTTCAGGTGCAACATCATTTCCAAGCAGGCACAGGGCGGTAGCAGAGATAGCAACAAGAGGCTGAAGCATGCACAGCGTGGAAAGCAGAGACAGGGGAAGAGAATGAAGCATGCACAGGGTGGCAAGTAAAAATAAAATAATTACGCATTCCCAGATTTAAAATGTAGCCAAAAATGGCCATTCTGGAACACGGTTCCAGACTACTACTTGTACATTCTGTACAAGTAGTGGCTCATGATCAATAACAACCACCACCACCAAAGGAAAGTCTAATGGGAGCACTGGTAAGAAAGAAAAACAAATTGTGCCATAAAACATATTCAGAGCAGTCATTTCTTTGCAGAAAGTGTAGGCTCATGGTTAGACTCAGAAATTATTAAGAGGGTTGTAACAGTCAGCTGTGCTATGCGATTGGCGACTATTAAATCAAGAACAAAGCAACACAGTCCTGCCCAATCGCATGTTACATGTCAAAAAGTGAAGGAGAGGCAGCAGCTGAGAAAGAAGACAAAATACAGTATACCGGGTTGTGGTAACTGTAATATGTCTGCAACACACCTGACTGGACACAATATTCTGGGCGAGATATGTAAATGTGATCAATCAGGGTGTGCTTTTTTGTTGTTGGAGATGAGATAAGCTGAGTGAATCCTTTGCTTTCAAACAAGTCCTTGATTGCTTTTTTTCCTGGAGAGAGAAGATCCTCATTGAAGTCTCCCAATACAACAACGGGCTGAATATCAATAGAATAAAGACCATCCAAGAAGCTCTGAATGTTTTTCAAGAAGCTGGCAAGATCATAACTGGGTGGCCTGTAAACCGTGGCAACAAGGACTGATATCGGAGCGTCCAATCTAATGACATTGTACTCAAGATCTGTAACATTGTGAAAGTATCTGCGTTCCTCAGGTTGGAGAATGCTCCTGCAGTAAGTTGCTACTCCCCCCCCTTCCTTGGTAGCAATGTCGGCTCTGCTAGAGTAGGAGACGTGTCTGTTGCGTGCAAACAAACAATAACCCTCCATTTGCAAAGAAGCTGGATAAGAAGATCCAAACAAATGACTTTCTGTAAGACAGAGAATATCGGCCAATCCCAGTTCATGATGGTGCTTCATGTCGTCATAGTGACATACAAGACCTTCAATGTTGTGGTGGATGATTTTCAATGTAGTGCGCAGAGGACTTGATGGGAAATGCAGGAGGGGGCTGGTGTTGGAGAACGATGCTCGCCTCATCGTATCCATGGCTGCTGTGATTCTTTCATCAGCGTAGATCTTTTTCTCATCAAAATCGATGATTTTAAGCCCTTCCAAAGAAGTTGTACGACTTAATCCCACATATGCCATACCAGCTGCAAACATACGTTTTAAAGAAACAACTGCCGACTGCATGGTCATCCCCTGTACTTTGTGTGCTGTACACCCAAAGGCCAATTCAAGTGGAAACTGCCGTCGTATGACTCCTCTTACGCTGCTTTGTTCCTCAAATCTCTCAATGTAGACCAAGTCGTCTGGTTTACCACGCATTCTTTTGGTACGTCCAGCCATGGAATTGTCCAGTCTCAGTCCGATCAGTTTCACAGTTATCATTTCGTCATTGGTGTGGGTAACAATGTCGACTATCGTTCCAAAGGTTCCATTCACCAGGCCATCCTCTACATCCAGGTTCCTTGTTATCATGACTCTAATACCCAATCCAGCTTGGATGTGGTCGCACAAATCTCGACTGTTGCCTCTAATGCAACTGCCCAAACTAATCATGTTTCCAGTTTTTGTTTCTCTCCTGTATTCCTCTGCGTGAACATCAACAATAGCTGTACCTAATGAGGCAACCACTGCAGCGTTGTGTGCATCTACCTGTTTGTTGGTTGCAAAAATGTGCAACACATCCAACGGACAATCCTTGGGATCTGCAACACACTGCTTCAGCAAAGATCTGTCCTCCTCGCTGAGATCATCAGCTTTCCTTTTGACACGAAGCCGATTAAGTAGCTCAGCAAAGAGTTTGTCATCCTTCTGTCGCATGATCTCTGTAAGACTTACCAGGCAGAAATTCTCATTCCAGAGATCAAGTACACCATCCTCCATGACACAAAGAGGTTTTGAAGCTCCCAAGGGGGGCAGTTGGTAAAAGTCTCCCACCGCAAGAACACAAATCCCACCAAACGGCCTTGTGTTTCCTTTGATCTGCTGAAATCTCCAGTAAACATACGCCAATAGTTCTTTAGAGACCATAGAGATTTCATCAATAATCAAGATTTCCACATTGGAAAGAACTGCTCTGACCTCATCCATGGAATTTCCAAGTCCCTTGTAAGGTGGCTTCAAGCTTTTGGGGAGCTTCAAGATGGAATGCAAAGTTTTGCCTGAAATGTTGTATGCCGCAGTCCCAGTGAAAGCGGTCAGGAGCACAGTGGGTTGAGACATGTCACCGACATCACGAAGTCTAGGAAGCTGATGCAAAAGCTTAGTTGCCTCCTGGTAAACACATTTGATGACATGTGATTTACCACAACCGGCTCCTCCTATCAAGAAATAAAAGAAGGGTTCAGGGTTCTGACCCCAGACACGCTGCAGGCACCAATGGTGAATTGCATAGAATATGGATGACTGAGTCTGATTTAAACTGCGGAACATTTGTCTCACAAAGTCAGGGCTTAGGCTTGGTACTTCAACAGCTGGCAGGGATACATTCATTTGGTAATCTGGAAGAGGGTCCTGCTCGTCGTCTTCTTCCACCACTGGTCGCTGTGCAACACATTCCAAACGGTCCACTTCGACCTCAGGTGCAAAAGTGTTCCAAGCATTCCGGACTGGTCCTTGCCTTTCTATTTTTTCCATGATCTTGTCAATTTTTTTCCCATGTCCTTCATACCTGTTCTGATTAAAGTCCACCCATTGTTTCACACGCCACCTACGGTGATGTCCATTGTTGTAAAATGCTTCATATGAAGGGTGTTCATGACTGTTGAGATCCTCGTCACTCCTGTGTGGGAAGTACAACTTCAGGAGCCGCCTGTAAAACTTTTCTGGCTGTTTTGTTTCGGAGAAACGAGTGAATCTAATGACGGCTGGCTTCCCCACTGTTCTTTTCTGGATGTAGCCGGCTTCGTTTAAGAGAGGAATTGCATTGGGTCCTTTAATTTGCCTACCGTACAGGACCCTGTATTCAGATACAAATACAGCCAGACACATGTTTTCAAATTCCACAGTTTGAGGTCTGTTGATGTATTTGTCTGGCAATCCTTTCATCCAGATATCCTTCTCATCTGGGCCCATGTTCTTGAGTCTGCTCATTGGAAGACTCATTTTCATAGCATCTTCAGCTGTTTGAATGAAAATGACACTACGTGACGACTTCTTAAGAGGTAGACTGCAGGTGCGGGCTACAGACTCCTGAGCACTGACCTCTCGTTGTTTTGAATAAGCCTGCATGATCTTCTTCATCTCATCCTGTTGGTTGACATTTGAGTTCTTCAGATCATCAATGACAGCCTTTAGAAACTGTGACATTTCATGCTCTGGCTTGGCTATGTAGGACATCATGTACTCGATGCAGCTGTACTCATCAAGCACATACTGAATGTCCATGTTGGCATTCCATGCACGGAGGAGAATGGGGTTGTAAGCGTTGACCCAAATGTTCTCAAGGCTACGCTTCATCATTACCACCATGCCAGAAGTGAGAGCATCAACATAGTATCTGTATTCCTGGCTGGTCATGTTACAAGCCTGGAGTAGCTGCGACAAATCCTTGAAAGATGATTTTTCGTCCATCAGTAAATCCCTTACTGGCTTCAGCTTCTTTTTAGCTTCAGTTTGTAGTTTAGAGACAAGTCTGTATGTGGATTTTTTGGAGTTATTCTCAACTTTCTTTTCTGACACTTGCTCTGTGTTTTTCTCGTCATCTTCCAAATCCACATCAAACTGAGGAACGGTAATTGTGGTTTTTTCCATGGGTAGTTTGGGAAATCCAAATCGGCATTCAATGTTTCGTTTCTTGCACGATTTAGAATGGTTTCTGCTGTGCATTTGAACCTCCTTGACAATTTTATGGAGCTCAGGGTCTGCGGTTTCATCGGGCAATTGACAGCATATGTAGCGGTCGATGAAATTTATGACCTGATCGCAACATGACGGATCTTCCATCTTGGGTGCATCCTTAATCCATATCACCGCATGTATATGAGGTGAACCCCTAGCCTGAAACTCCACACGATAAAAGTAATCCTCAACAGGTCCAATGGGCTGCGCTGGGGAAAGAATGAGGTCTGTAAAGAGTGCGTCCACTCTCTTATCAAACATTCGCATGACAGTGACCGGATTGCTTCTAAGAATATCGCACTTTGCATTCCAGTCAAGTTCTGAAAACTCTACCTGTTGTCCATGCTGAGCTTTGATGGCCTCAATGAACTGTGGCCATCTCATTTCAGCAGCGGAGAAGGTCACAAAGAAGGTAGGTTTTCCAAGCTGCCGAACCATGGCGTGCAAATCACGGAGGCCTTTTTCCCAATAAGCTGGAGTGCCTCTTAACGGTTGCATGAAACGAGTGGCCTCTTTATTGTGGATCAGCGTTTCCACCTCTTCTTTATTCTGGAGCATTTTATTGGAAATGTGCCGTCCATCTTTGGTCGTCGGTTTTCCTTTTCGTGTTTGAATAGACATGCTGCTGTTGGCCATGTGGGTCTCAGTGATAAACTGAGCAAAGAAGAGATAACTCTGGTCTGCCGCAAACCTAGTGTCTACTGAGAAAAGACGTACATTGAAATACATACTTGGAGACAGCTTGACTCGTCTGACTTCATCCAAGGTGTTTCTTCCAGTGGGGAATTGGACTGGGTAAGCCATGGATTCAAGTCTGGGAACACTGAAGAAGGATACAGGTTTGTTTCCTTGGGCAGGAGCAATGCTGAAAATTCCGTCTCCATAAGATAATACTTCTTGTCCCAGGTCCGGGGGTTGCATGCAGGTGTCTAAGATTAAACCAGGTCGAAGCGCTTGATGCTCTTCTCCTATGTGCTCAGGTTGTTGGTCTGTTGCTGCACTTGAATCAGTGTCAGATTCAGGGATCGACTCCTGGGTTGGCTCATCCTGTTGAAAATCACAGGCAGCACTTTGATTTATTGTAACATCCCTGTAATCGGGATGGGTCTGTTTAAGTGTTGTCAGACCAGCCAGAACATTCTTCATGTTAACAGTGTAAAAGTACTGATGACCTTTGAATGTTATTTTTCTTTTCAGCTTGACCTGTAAGAGCTGGGCTTCTGTGTTGGGCCGTGGGAGACTGTTTACAGTTGTTTCCATATCAGAAGGAACACATACAACTGCTCCATGCACTGCTTTTTGCTGTCCTTTTGGCAATGACACGATCTTTGCAAATGGGATAATTTTTGCAATAATCTGCCTTTCTAGCACATTCAGCTCAGCAAGCTCTGGGGGAATGGGTGACAGATGCAAGCCATTTGCAACAGCAATTGGTGGCATCCCTCCTCTGAATAGGTGGTTGTCACATGTGAAGCAGATCCATTCTTGCATCCTCTCCTTAGGTACAGAACATGGGGCAGAGCATGCAGATCCCCAGATGTGAACATATGTTCCTGTTAAGCACTCAGTCACCACTTCCCTGTTCTTTGTATACTTACCTCTGTTACAATGCTTTACTTGACCTGGGAAAAGAGCTCTGTGACACACCGTGCAGACATATGTGGGTCCATGGCGAATTTTATCGTGAAACTTTTGTATTGCAGCTTTTATTTCTTGAGTCATCAGGGGCTGTGGAGTTTTGTGGTATAAGATGACATTTCTTTTGTACTTTCTTCTGAATCGCAGAGCATGATGTAGTATCTGGGTTCTGGAAAGAATGTTGTTTGACATCTTTATTTTCTTGTTGGAAGCACTATTTTTAATTTTTTGGACACGATAATCAGGCTGTTTATGGTACTTTTCCTTCATTGATTCCCGCATTTTCATTTTTTGCTGGTTTCTGAAGACTGGATCATCTCTGAATCGAGTCCTTATGTATGATTTTTGCTGGCTTCTGAAGACTGGATCATCTCTGAATCGAGCCCTTATGTATGATTTTTGCTGGCTTCTGAAGACTGGATCATCTCTGTATCGAGTTCTTATGTATGCTGTTTGCTGGCTTCTGAAGACTGGATCATCTCTGTATCGAGTTCTTATGCATGCTTTTTGCTGGCTTCTGAAGACTGGATCATCTCTGTATCGAGTTCTTATGTATGCTGTTTGCTGGCTTCTGAAGACTGGATCATCTCTGTATCGAGTTCTAATGCATGCTTTTTGCTGGCTTCTGAAGACTGGATCATCTTTGTATCGAGTTCTTATGTATGCTTTTTGCTGGCTTCTGAAGACTGGATCATCTCTGTATCGAGTTCTTATGTATGCTTTTTGCTGGCTTCTGAAGACTGGATCATCTCTGTATCGAGTTCTTATGTATGATTTTTCAGATGCACTTTCTCTAATTTTTGTAGTAGTGTTTTGTTTCTGCTGTGATTTGAGCCTGTTCTTAATTTTTCTTCTCTTGGCTTTTTCAACTTTTGTCATCTGAGGGACTTTTGGAGCAATTTCTTCTACTACATTTGTCATTTCTCTCAACCATGGAGACATTTCCTCTTCATCAAAATCTTTGGTTTTCCAACAGGTTGACTTGCTTTGGCTGTTGGACTAACTTCCTCAAAAACGTTGTCCATTTCTTTCAACCATGGAGGCATTTTGTCTTCATTCAAAGCACTCTCTGGTTTTCTGACAGTTGGATTTGCATGTGTGGGGCGAAGTGAAACATTTTGAAATGTCAAGTCCTGAGGAAGGTCATTATTACCATTATTCCTGACAAAACCCACTGGTACAAACTCATAGGTGGCATTCGGGCCACGGTTTTGAAACAGCCGTTGCAGATGTTTCAGCATGGTAGTTCGGTTGCTGAAAGTCATCATTATTGCAGTGCCATAGGGTTGGGGCAGACCTGCAAAGTTTCTTGAGTGGGAATCAAAAACTCCAAACCTGCCATCTCTGTCCCTGAAAATTGCAATGCATTCTGGAGTCACCAGAAGAAATGCATGGGTGACATTTTCTGACCGCAGTTCTTCACCAAGAGACAAAGCCATTTGCCGAGACCTTTGAGGGCTTTCAGAAGGAGCAAAGACTCGACCAACCCTTAAACCTGTTGTGTGTACTTCATAAAGGTTTCTCTCTGTCATTACATTCCTAGGCATCTCTTCAAACGTTAAGTGGTTATCTTCAAAAGTTCTATTCATCAATAGCTGTCGTTTAGTGGCAACATAAAGTTTATCACCTTTCATGATCACTCTGTCTAGTAACATTGTGTTAAACTCTAACCCCTCATTGTGGTAAGCTAAAAATGTTAGAGCCATGCATGTGCACTGGTGATTGCGTGAAAACTTATCATATCTTTTGTCGGCTTGGGAATGTGTAGCCCTCACAGACAGGACAGGTGGACCTCTGACACAGGGTTCCAACACAGAAGCCTGTAACAAAAGAAAATTTAACAAATTCAGTACTTGTGTTATTATTCACCGTTATGACAACACACCAAGAATACAAAAGATAAAAAGATTGTGCAATGTGTGTAATTTAATACAGTTCATCTATATAGGGCCAATTCACAAGAAATCACAACTTAAGAGACTTTACGAAAAAAGAAATTAAGTATGTATGGAGTACCTTCTGGCCACCACCGACGACAGTTCCGTGGAAGGGGTGTGAAGCACTCTGACCAGGCCCCTTGCCGTCCACAACAAGCCTGGGGAAGGGATGTCTGGCCGAGACATGGGGAGAAGCAGGCACAGGGCGCATAACAGAGACAGAAGAGGGTGACGCAGGGACGGTGCATGAAGGTGAGACAGACAGAGGTGGAAAATCAGACACTGAGACGGGGGGACAAGCAGGCAACGACACGGGGGGACAAGCAGGCAACGACACGGGCGGACAAGCAGGCAACGACACGGGGGGACAAGCAGGCAACGACACGGGGGGACAAGCAGGCAACGACACGGGCGGACAAGCAGGCAACGACACGGGCGGACAAGCAGGCAACGACACGGGCGGACAAGCAGGCAACGACACGGGGGGACAAGCAGGCAACGACACGGGCGGACAAGCAGGCAACGACACGGGCGGACAAGCAGGCAACGACACGGGGGGACAAGCAGGCAACGACACGGGCGGACAAGCAGGCAACGACACGGGGGGACAAGCAGGCAACGACACGGGCGGACAAGCAGGCAACGACACGGGGGGACAAGCAGGCAACGACACGGGGGGACAAGCAGGCAACGACACGGGCGGACAAGCAGGCAACGACACGGGCGGACAAGCAGGCAACGACACAGGGGGACAAGCCGATAGAGGTGGAAAAGCAGACAGAGCTAGAGACTCAGACACAGGCGCACTTAACTGAAGTTGTGTGGAGACAGCAGCCCACAGCAACTTAGCAAGAACCTCCATCCCAGGTGCGTCACTCAGATGAACCTGAAACGCAGTTATATAAAATATTTTATTACAGACAGGAAGTGTAAGTCCAATGTTGTTGTTTAAAAATAAAAAATATAACTTACACCATCCCTACTCCACATGTCCAGATGGCTGAGAGGGAAGTGCTCAGTGACCGGTAGGTACCGAACACCTAGACAGAAAAAGAAAAACATTGTTATTCCTAATGTCAACCAGGCTAACATTGTATTGTTGAAAGTGTTTTTTGGGTAAATTCAGTATAAAAGTTATGTTTTACAAAACCACTTAAGTACCCAGTCCCTCCCAAAAAAGAAATAAAAAATGTTTATTCTTTTTTCCCCCAGATAACAATGCTATACTTGGTAACATATAATGGATATGACAAAAGTTTTAGTGTAAACACAGATTGTTTACAACACTTACTTCTCTTGGTTGCTACACGGCTGTACTCCTGTCGCAGGAGTGCCTGCTCCCTCTCCTCGACGATGAGCCGTGGTGGGAAGTCCAAAACAACCACCTTTTAATTTCAAACAAAACAGAAGAAGCAAATTAACATGTCATATTTTCAGATGTAATTGACTAGAAATAAATGTAGTGGGTAATAAACTTACATTAGCACAGAGGTTGCTTATGGTATGCAACAAAGAGTCGAAGTCCCGTCCCGCCTCCTGGTAGGTCGTGCTAGAACTCAAGTTGTTGCTGGGCGCCAGAAGACAGATGACGTCTGGGGTCCGAGGCAGAACCGTATCCAGTACCTCACGTCGCAACTCGTCTGCAGATGCTCCAGGAGAAGACAGCACCCCTAAGGAGAAAGTACTCTTTGGCATGGTGACAAACCCATCCACAATAGCTTGCAAATTGGAATCGCCAACCAATAGAGCAAACTAATAAAAAAAAGAAAAAAAAAAGGGTTTAATGGATATTGATTCAACATTAAGATTAGTTTATGATATGGCTATCGGAGGACAGGTCATGGGGGAAGCAGCTTCAGTAGGGAGGCCAAGATGGCCCTGTCCCCAGCTACTTGGGTCATGTGCTCCAGGGGAATCCCAAGACGTTCCCAGGGGTTTCTGTCACAACCCAAAGCTCATGACAATAGATGAGGGCAGGAACATAGAACAGTTAAATCAAGATCTTAGCATTTTGGCTCAGCTCTATTTTCACCACAACGGACCAATAAAGCACCCATTTCACAGCAGTCAGCACAAATGCAAAGGTCAATCTCCCATTCATCTTCCCCCCAAATCCTGAACAATACCTCAAATCAAAATTAAAAAAAAAAATATATATATATATATATATATATATATATATATATATATATAATACCTTTTTCTCTGGAGCCTCGGCTAGGAGCACGAACTTACGCCTACGCCTGGATACGCGTGAATAGCCCCACTGCATGACACGATGCCGATACCCTGTCCCTTGACCTGTTTAGAGACACATATGTTAAGATCAAACCTTCAGGTCTTTGAGAATTAAAGAAATTCTACAATGTTCTCTACATACGAGACCGGAGGGGGGTCGATGGCTCACGACGTTCCTCCTGGCACACCATGGGACATGTCTATGAAAGAAATGTTTTTAAATAAATGTTTAGATCAACTATAAAGTAAACTGGATTTGTTTGCTGCAAATAAATTACCAAACATTTTTCATGGCCATACCTGGTCTGGGGGCCCGAACGCCATCAGTAGGGGTTTCTAAAGACAGAAATGAGTAACATAAGTAAAGAATTAATTCAACAATAAGACATTGAAAACAAAAATGACAGTTATACCTTCTTCTCTGGAGACTGAGTGGGGGACCAGGCCTGCGGGGTGGGTTGGGGTGTCGTGGGCTATAGACAGAGAAAGATTTGCAATCATGCCTAAGGCCAAAACTACCAACATTTACTGAAATAGTAAGAGAACAAAAAAAGATAATACTGCAATGTATAATTGATATACCTTGGCAATATCTGTGTTGCGACTCCAAAAAGAATCAGCCTAGTCACTTGAGAGGGAAAGGTAGGGTCCTGTTTGTCTGACGCGCTGCCGTCGCTTGAGAAGAGAAGCGCACTGAATCCAGGATTATAGTGAATAATTTATTATTCAGCGGCTTTTAACGTTGTTTACACTCAGTTAGAAACAGGTCTATATGGTGTTACATGATCTGTAGTTCATCTTAGCACGGCAAAACGGTCAACAAAAATTACGGCTACCCCGCTCCCCTCTCTCCTGTCAAAACCCTGGTACAGGTAAGCACGCCTATTTTGAAGCAACCAGCCCCCTTCACCAAATGTGTCACATGACATGCACGCTACACATCACCATAGCAACCATTCACCATGTGACAAATAAACATAATACATTTATGGCTCCTACACACCAGCCCCTTTAATTATTACTCAATAATTAACAAACAACAATTCCACAAATAGGAGGCATAAATGCATTAGCAATAATAACTCACGATTTTAAAGCCTGCAAATTAATGTCCATCAATAAAGATAATATAATCCATGCTGGACTCTTGTTTCTTCATTTTTAAGTCATGAGTCAAAACCCAAGTTGAAAGAATCCTCGATCTCTACTGAGGCTAGTTCTCAACCAGTCTCAGCCTCCTGCAACAAACAGACCTTTGTAATAGGTCGGTCCAGGCAGCTAGTCCGAGTTTTTATTTGAACCTGTCGAACAAATCCTCTTCTGTCCGGGAAGGTTTGAACAACTCGTCCCATCAGCCATGAGTTCCGCGGCGCTGTGCTGTCCATGATGAGAACGAGGTCTCCTACACAGAGGTTCCTCCTTGCTCCTGTCCATTTTTGGCGCTCCTGTAGCTGGGGTAAATATTCTTTGACCCATCTTTTCCAAAAGAGATCAGACATATATTGCACCTGTTTCCACCTCTTGCGCGCATATATGTCTGTTGGCTGGAACACTCCTGGTGGTAAGGATGGAGAGGTTTTCAACAATAACAGGTGATTAGGAGTTAGTGCTTCTAAATCATCAACATCCATGGAAGCCTTTGTGATTGGTTGGCTGTTGATGATGGCTTCAGCTTCACAAAGCACTGTATGCAAGCCCTCCTCATCAAGATTTTGCACTCTTAAGGTTGAATTAAGTACCTTGCGGATGGATCTTATTAACCGTTCCCATGGTCCTCCATGGTGCGAGCCAGCAGGTGGATTAAAGTTCCATTTTATTCCTTTCTGCAGCATAAAATCCATAATCTGATCACTGTTCCACTGTTCAATAGCTGTCCTTAGTTCTCGCTCTGCTCCTACAAAGTTGGTGCCATTGTCAGAACGAAGCTCTTGGACTTGACCTCTTCTTGCAATAAAGCGTCTCAATGCATTGATGAAAGAGTCAGTGTCCAGCGAGGTTGCAACTTCAATATGCACAGCTCTGATAGCTAGACAGGTAAAAATCACACCATATCTCTTCACAATGCTTCTTCTGCTCTTTACCTCAAAGGGCCCAAAGTAATCTACTCCCACACGAGTAAATGGTGGTTCATCAGGGATAATTCTTTCGCCGGGCAAATCTGCCATCTGCTGGTGAACTGGCATGGCATTCAGGCGGCGACAGATAACGCACTTTGACAGCACCTTCCTTATGGCTGTAGTTACCCCAGTTATCCAGTATCTCTCTCTTAACTTAGACAACATATGGTTACGGCCTCCGTGTCCCACTTGCTCATGTATATGTCTTAATAGAAGCTCTGAAACATGTAGATCTTTGGCCAGTATCACAGGATGTTTCACTTCCACAGGCATAGACAATCTACTCAGTCGACCCCCAACTCTCAGGATTCCATCTTGCAGTTGTGGGCAAAGCTTTCGAAGATGACTGGAGATCTTAATGGGCTGTCCTTTCTCCAGACTGGCCAGCTCCTCAGGAAATTGTTTATGCTGACAGTACTTGATGATAGCCGTTTCAGCCTGGTCCATGTCTTCCGCTGTGAGTAGTTTGGGTACAGTGGTTCTTTTAAACTTGTTCATTTCCTTGTTCACATAGGACTCCTTTTGCTCTCCTGTGAGGTCAGAGTGTGCCATGGTCAGACATAACTGTCCCCTCTTCTTCACACAGGACAGAAGCCAGTCTTTTATTCTTAGGATCCATCCCACAGATCTTTTCAAACGTGTCCAGGATGAAAAATACTGGATCAAGCAAAATACTGGTTCCTCTTCTGCTTGTACAGCATTCACTATTGCTGTTCTCTTCACCTCAGGATCTTCAGGGGAAAGCTGGCTGATATTTTGTGGACTGACAGGCCACTCACTCTCAGGCCGTAGCAAAAAATTAGGTCCTGACAACCATGTAGGATGTTTAATGAATGGCTCAACTTTCACCCCTCTAGATGCTATGTCTGCTGGATTATGGGCAGTGTCCACATATCTCCATTGTGCAGCACATGAAACCGTTAGGATTTGGGAGACCCGGTTAGCCACAAATACTTTATAACGTGAGGTCTCATTCCTGATGTACTTGAGGACCGATTCACTGTCTGTCCAAAATACAGATTCCTGCAGCTCCATCTGCAGTTCTGTTCTCCAGACTACATCCATACGGCTTGCCATAGTCGCAGCTATAAGCTCCATCCTAGGAATGGTTACAGTTTTCAAGGGAGCAACTCGAGATTTTCCCATTACAAAAGCAGAGTGTAGATCACAATTCTTGTTCTTTGACACCAGGTAAGTAACTGTTCCGTATCCACTATCACTGGCGTCACAGAAATGGTGCAGCTGGGCTGTACAGACTTCTCCGAAATGAGATGGTTTCAAACATCTACTAACCTCAAACTTGTCCAACTGAGAAAGTTGTTGTATTAATTTTATCCACTTCTTTGCGACTGAGTCGGGTATAGTCTCATCCCAGCCGATCTCTCTGCTGCCCAGATCTCTCAGGATTTTCTTGGCTGTCAAAATCACTGGGCTCAGCATTCCAAGAGGATCATAGATGGAAGCGATGGTTGAAAGTATTCCTCTTCTGGTAAGTGGTCTGTCCTTAAGCTTGACTTTGAACTTAAATGAGTCAGACTTAATAGACCATTCAAAGCCTAGCACTCTTTCCATAGGCAGAGAATCCAACTCCAGGTCCAATTGTTCAATGCATTTTGTCCTAAGACTCACAGGGATCATATCAAGCACACTTGGTCGATTACTCATCCACTTAGTGAGAGAAAATCCTCCTTTAGAGCACAAAGAAACCAGTTCCTGGTACAGTGACACTGCTTCTCTCTCAGTGGCCACAGACACAAGGCAATCATCAACATAAAAACAATGATGTAGCTTGTGTACTGCTTCCTCACTGTAGTGATGCCCATAGTCTTCTGCACATCTTCTGAGGGCATAGTTAGCACAGCTGGGAGATGATGCAGCCCCAAATACATGCACCCTCATCCTGTACTCAGCCGGTTGCTTATCAAGTTCTCCATCTTGCCACCAGAGGAACCTGAGCAAATCAGTGTCATCAGGAGTAACTCGCACCTGGTAAAACATGGACTCAATGTCAGCCATTATCACCACAGGTTCCTTTCTGTAGCGAGTCACCACTCCAATTAGAGAGCTAGTAAGATCAGGGCCTTGAAGGAGTTGAGCATTCAGAGATGTTCCCTGGTAACTTACTCCACAGTCAAACACAACTCTGATTTTGGCCTTTGTAGGATGATAAACTCCATGGTGTGGAATATACCAAACTTTTCCATCAGCACGGTTTATCTCCTCTTCAGGTACCTTCTCTGCATAGCCTTTGTCCAGCAGATTGTTTATGAAGATGTTATACTCATTATAGAATGTTGAGTCCCTCTGCATCCTCCGTTTAAGATGTTGTAAACGCTGCTCAACAAGTTTTCTGTTATTTGGCATGCAGATGGTACTTTGTTTCAGTGGTAGGCTGATCTCATAATGGCCATTTAGATGTTTTACTGAATTGGTGACCAATTCTAGAAACCGTTGATCTTCTCTTGACATGGCTAGCTCTTCATCTAACCTGCTCTCTGGGAAGTCATTTTTGAACTGTAGCTGCCAAAGCTCATCTAGATTCACAACAGAGACCCTGTTGACAGTTATTTGTGGCTGATTACTGTCTACAGATTCATCACTGTTGCCTCCCAGTGGTCCATTTACAGTCCATCCCAGCATAGTCCTCGTAGCAAACGGTCCTCCATTTATACTACACACCACCTCTAAAGGCTCCAGGGCCTTTGGCACGTTGGTCCCAATCAGGAGCTCAATTCCTGCATCAATCTGAGGTAAGTGAATATTTTTCAAATGAGGCCATTTTTTAATATCCCTTTCAGTAGGAATATTTCCTTTATTCACTGGCATGGACTCCTGTGTGTACACTTTAGGCAACTCAATAAACGTATCTCCGTACAGTGCAGCCACCTCCAGCCCTAACAGTGTGTTGCTGCTCACAACCCTCTGTTGGCCCATAGTGCGCAGAAGAATGTGTCCTTTCCTCCCAGTCAGATGCAGTTTATTCATCAGACTCTCTGTACAAAAAACTGCTGTGCTACCTTGGTCCAAAAATGCATATGTGGTGACAATATGGCTTCCTTTTTTAGATTTTATTTGGACGGGGACGATCGGTAGCTTACAATCATGGTCTCCAGCCCCTGTAAGGCCACTTGACACCAGCGTGTTACCACAGACCTCTGCATCCCTCTCAGCTTGCTCTGAATCCTTTTCTTTGTGGAGTACAGTGGGGTGTTTCAGGCTACATTTTGAACAGGAAATCCTCTTGCGGCAATGCTTACTCATGTGTCCTATACACAAACAGCTGAAGCATATACCATTTTCCTTTAAGAAGTTTATCTTCTTCTCATGTGCCATCCTCCCCAACTGTCCACACATGATCAGTGCATGTCCTGCTCCACAGAGAATGCATGTGTTCATTCCAGTTGTTCCAATTTCTTTCTCTCTCTTCACAAGCTGAGGTTTGTTCTCCACAGGTCCGACAGTGGTTGCAAAGCTGTCTCCTTTGGATCGTGACTGTAACTTTGGTTTGTATGTTCCTTTATTCGTTATTGTAGGAGAATCTTGTATATTGCCAAAAACAGGATCTGTCAGAATCCTGACTTGCTTTTCAAGGAAATCTACAATATCACTGAACTGTGGTCTTCTTCTTTGTTGTTCCTGCAGATCACAAGCTTGACTCCTCCATCTGTCTCTAAGTTTATATGGCAACTTCTTTATGATATTCAGCATATTAGAAGGCATGTCCAAGTCATTAAGATACTGCACATCCTCCATTGCATTACAACAGCCTCTGAGGAACAGACTGTAATCCTGCAGGGCATTCACATCCTCTGACTTTATAGTAGGCCATGAGAGGGCTTTGTTCATATAGCAATAGACAACCTTTTGCTCATTACCAAACTGCTCCTTTAATAAAGTTTTGGCTTTCAAATATCCATGGTCTGGATTCATGTATTGACAGCTCCTCACCAGTTCTTTAGCAAGACCTTTAGTATGCTGTTCCAGGAAGTACAAACGATCAGAGTTGTTTGTTGTGTTTCTTTCCACTCCGTTCTTAAAAGCCCTCATGAATGTAAAATATTTTAATGGGTCACCATCAAATATTGGGATTTCTTTCTTTGGAAGAGCTGCGAGGCACTGTTGTTGAATTAACAAAGTTGTTATTTCGTTTTGTTTCCTCATAATGCCAAGAACATC
The DNA here is from genome assembly GCF_011125445.2 of Fundulus heteroclitus. Lineage (NCBI taxonomy): Eukaryota > Metazoa > Chordata > Actinopteri > Cyprinodontiformes > Fundulidae > Fundulus > Fundulus heteroclitus. The sequence goes on along the minus strand of NW_023396689.1, from coordinate 1,553,559 downwards.
CTCATTGGTTCCCAATTGTAATGCATCTTTATTTAAATTTGTGATTACTTGTCGATTAACAGATTGAATGTTAACTGGTTCTTCATCCTTCTTTGTTATTTTTTGTTTTGCAGTTGCTAATGGATGAAACTCTTCTGCATCCACATTAAGTTGTTGAAAATTTCCCCCTTTCAAATAAGAATTCATTCCATCTGAAATCTTTGATGACCTTTTTCCACTTATGCTTTGTGTTTTCAGAATGTTTAATCTTGCCATCTTTTCAGCAATTTCAGTATCCAGTTGCAGTTTTTCTTTTCGTTTGCGCAGCTGTTCCTCCTCTTCTTCCAGCTGTAGTCTTGCTTTCCTTTTGCGAAGTTCTTCCTCTTCTATGGCATGCTTTTCCTCCAATAACTTCTGTCTTGTAGCTAAAGCAGCGAGATCAGCTTCAGCTCTTAAGCGTGCAGAGGATGTTGTAGAGCTCATGTGAGAAGTTTTGTGTGATTCAACGTTGGAAATACTGTCACTTGGTTTTACATCATCTTCATGGACATCACAAACACTTAAACGTTCATTTGTTTCTGTTTGTTCCACCAAAAACACAGACTCATTCCTTTCAGATGATTCTTGTTGTTCCTGTGAATTACTGCAGTGTTTTTCCGTTTCTTTTATCCATTGCTTTGTTTTATTCTGAAACGTTTCAGTGTACTTCATTATATTTGATAACCATTCAACTTGTTTATTAACTTCATCCTCTGGCAATAGTGACAACAATTCTTCATGAGCAGCTTTCGCACATCCACAAAGTTCATCCAATCTCTCCAGAAATTCTTTTACTTGAGACACATTTTTCTTTTGTTTCATCAACTGTTTCATTTCTGGTGTCAATCCTTTCATTTTATTGACAAACCTTTTGCGTTCATTTTGGAGTTTTTCAACCTTATACATCAAAGCCTTTTCAGTAAGTTTGATTTCTCTTTTTTCCTCAAACTCCGTTTCAAAACGCAAGGTACCACCATTAGTGTGACTCATTTTGACTTATTTTGATTCAGTTTTTTTTCTTTTTCAGTGAAAACTTTGCATCAAATATTTTCACATAAATTTCCAGTACGTGAAAACACAGCATTTTCTTTCAACAAGGCGTCATCATAATATATTCCTTTGAAACTCCAAATCGTCGCTTAATCCACTATAAACAGACAGCAATCAAAGTGCGCGCAGAGCCATCAGCGCATGACATCCTTTTCCGACATGCATTCATTCATTCAGAAAGCCATGAACACACCCTCCAGTGTTAATGCACACGGATTCTTTATCCATAACAAGCAAGAAACAGGTATGGCTTACCTGTTCTTCATCATATGGCGTTTTGGGTGTGGCGCTTTGTCCGGCGTTGCGGGCGCGGCCGCACTTACTTTGCGTTGTCTTGGTTTATTTGTGGATTCCTGGATTGCGAGCGATGGCTCTCATTATAGTGCCTTTTTTTGTTGACAAAATGTTGCGACTCCAAAAAGAATCAGCCTAGTCGCTTGAGAGGGAAAGGTAGGGTCCTGTTTGTCTGACGCGCTGCCGTCGCTTGAGAAGAGAAGCGCACTGAATCCAGGATTATAGTGAATAATTTATTATTCAGCGGCTTTTAACGTTGTTTACACTCAGTTAGAAACAGGTCTATATGGTGTTACATGATCTGTAGTTCATCTTAGCACGGCAAAACGGTCAACAAAAATTACGGCTACCCCGCTCCCCTCTCTCCTGTCAAAACCCTGGTACAGGTAAGCACGCCTATTTTGAAGCAACCAGCCCCCTTCACCAAATGTGTCACATGACATGCACGCTACACATCACCATAGCAACCATTCACCATGTGACAAATAAACATAATACATTTATGGCTCCTACAATCTGGCTCAGGGTCCATCCTTCTCCATCTGATCTTGGCTGCCTCCGACCGACGCCCTCTTCGTGGCATTCTGTCAAATCACAGCAAAAGAGAACTGGGGGGAAAAAGTTGTTATTAAAATCAGAAGCAAAAATAAAGTCAAATGTAGTACAAATATTTTGCTTGATAGAAAGATAGAAGTTAATCAAATTTAGCAGTGTGTGTGTATGTTTTTGTGTTAAAATAATTGTGTTGTGTAAATGTGTAGATTATGTTTTTGTCTAAATAAATTTAGAATTAAGAGGTATGTGTATTTATGAGCTCTTGATGCAGGTGAGTTTCACAGCAGGTAGCAGTGGAAAATGTCCAAATCGCAGTCTGGCACAGGTGAAAGGCTGTAATAAGAAAAGCAGAGTTTGGTTTAAGGATGCTTTTAAAAAAAAATCAATTCAAAATAGAAATATTAAGTATGCGGATAAGGTTGCAGACGGCCTTTAAACAAGACTAAGTTCCTGGTGCTAGCCTCAGTATATCTTAGAAATTTGTAAAAACAAATTTAATGAAGGGTTAAGAAAAACAAATTAAAAAGGAGCTTTTCATATCTAAAGCAATAAAAAAAAACATTTAACTTAGTGAACAAAGGCCTAAAGTGTGGAAGCAGTTTAAAGTAATTTAAAATAAAAAGGCAATGTTCTAAAGCATAAGCTAAAATAAAGCAAAAAATGACATTGTAAACTATGGAAATATTGAAAAGTGCAAACATATTATTAAAAAAGTGGGAGCTTGAATATAGTTTAATCTGACTTTGACCATTACAATTGAAATGTGAAACAATTGGTCTGAAAAGGGACCTAAACTGGTGTAAAATTCTAGAACTTGACCCACAGCATTTTTTAACATGCCCTGTTGCTTTATTGATAACCCTGAGTAGGAGATTGTGTTTCAAAAACAGATTAAGTTCAGTGAGATACTTCTTCAAACTTCAATTTTCTCTGGGCACTTGCAGCCGTTATTTGACACTTTATTAGACAGGAATAGAGAATTAAAAGAGGGAAGACACACCAGGCAAAGGGGAGCAGGTTAGGATTCCAAACTGAGACAACCAGTATAAGCAGCAACCCGCTTCTTCAAAGTAATTGTTAAACAGATTGTTACGTAAAATGTTTTCTGGCCACAGCCATCATCATCTAAAATAATTTGAACATATTGAGTTACTCCAGAATTTCAGATCCCTTTGGGATCAATATATTGCATTTGAAATGCCAGAATACTAAATACATTATTAAGAGAAATTTGTAAAATGAGCATGAAGTCATTTGTATGTGCTTGTTTGACTGCTGTGCAATTCTGACAAAGCAGGACTTGATTCTAGTTGAACAACTTCTCAAAACCATAGTAAAGTGTATGAGTCATTCTATAGAAATGGGTCATTTAGAGTCCCTCTGATCTCTTAAGGTGCATTTCATCTATTGGGTCAGTAAATGTTATATTCAAACAGCTTTACATATACATTGAATGCATTCTTCAATGCAGTGTAAAAACCTGATTTAAATTATTTATTTTATGAGAAATTATTAACTTTTTTTCATTCAACCCCCCTCTTTTGTGATGTCCCTCATGGCCATGATGAAGGTTTACTTTGGAAATACCAACACATTTTTTTTTAAAGTCAAGAAATGTTTACATCAATCTCAATATCTACTTATACTCTTCTGCTGGTATTGTTTTTTTAAATCAAAATGAATCATTAAATATTAATTAAAGATCACATCACTTCTGTCCCCGAGTCACAAATGATCTCGCCTTCAAAAACAGAATGGTATGATCCGCAACTGTACATTCATCAGGAAGTGACAACACTGAAGTCTTTTGGACAACTCGACCACAGAGACAGGCAAGTTGCTCCCATATTTTTCGTAAATTAGAAAATTTCAACTGGACCACAGAGACAGGCAAGTTGCTCCCATATTTTTCGTAAATTTGAAAATTTATCTTGTGATATTGTGGTTGCCAAACTAAATGACTCAACACCGTTACATAAAAAGAATATAGAAAAGTACTACTCATGAAAACCTTTGTTATTTTAACAACATATGCGTATTCTGAATTTCATGCATCCCATGTGCTCTTCTTCTTGCATTCGCTACATTGAGCAGCGGCCATTTTGTGCAAAAATCTCAACCCCGTTATGGGTTTGATTATAACGGGGTTGTGAGATTGTGGCGAGGTTGAGATTTTAGTTACCATGGTTGCTAAGTTATCCAGTTGTTTAGATTGATTATTATTATATTTTATTAAAAAAAAAAAATTATACTGTATGAATGTGGTTTATGTTCTATGTTAAAGCTGCGAGTAAGTAAGCTTTAGAGCTGCTCATCACCAGACAATACTTGACAGAGTTATTTATGAAACATTAAATAACTTTAAACAGTGTATAATTGCACAACACCATTCTCATAGAATGGGTCATATACTCAAAATATATGAATACAAATAGTATTTAAAACCAAGCACCTAGGTTTTACCACTGAGCTATATTATACACTGGAGTGCTAATCACCGTCTGTTTGAACGAGTCGCTTTAAAGCCACCAGCCGCCATCTTGGTACTCCCCATTTCCCCCCAGTAACTAGGGAATATGTGCGCTACAGCATCGAATAACGAGGATTTTCTCATGTTCAGGGGGAGCTTAAAACTTTTAAAATGTCAGATGCCATATAGTTTTATGTTATGTTCTAAAAATATCAAGTACTGAGAAAGTCATGTGCTGAAATATTTTGCATTTTATTTATTTAAATATATGTTTAACATTTATGAAAATATAAATAACAATATACAAAAACATATATTTACATATGTGTATATATATATATACATATATACACATACTTATATATACACATACATATATTTAATATGAATAACATGTAAAATATTTCAGCACCTAATTTCCTAGTAGTTGATAGTGTTAGTACATCCACTGACTGTAGAATTACCTGAGTTTTCACTCAGCCAGAAAACTGCTTGTTGTTGCAACCAAATCCTATGGGATTCTGTGAGAGTAGGGAGTAGCAAGATGGCGGCCAGTGACTTCAGTTTTTCGGCAAAATCAGCACTCCAGTGTATTATATAGCTCAGTGGGTTTTACTTTTACATGTTCCCTCTATAAAAGGCCTAAAATAGGCCTAGCATGTATTTTAGCCACGGATAGGCACGATTGGAGGCCGACATGTTAAAAATGAAGCGCCTGCTACCATGATAGCATATAGGCTTTCATGGTAGCAGGCGCTACCATGTTAGCCTGCTACCGCGCAGGAAAAAAAAACAAACAAAGCTTACCGTTCGATCAACTCGGCCGGTCTTTTTAAGCCCTCGACACTCAAGCCATCGTTTGAGCTGAAGGTTGGTGTGTTCTTCGACTGTGCGACTGTAAAACGTGCGCCTGGGACATCGACTTGGGAAAGTTTAATGGCTGCAAAGTCGGTCATTTCGCTGGTTCTGTAGCGCGTGTAACAGCTGGTTGCTATGTGCGTTCTCTATCTACGCGGTTTTAGTTATATCGTACTTCTATAAAAACAAGTGAAACAACAGATTTCATAGAGAACACCACTGACGTAAGAACTTACCTAAGCGGCTTAAATCCAAAGACGCAGAATGTTCTTCTTCTTCTTCTGGTGTATTATGGCGGTTTGCAACATGGTTGATGCTTTTAAAGACGCAGAATGATGGCGTAGATCCGGTTTTAATTCCGTGTCAGCCAATCAGAGAGAGGCTACATGGGCGTATTCTGCCTATGCTGCGATGCGTCAGAGCGTCCGCCATCTTAAAGGTGGCAAATTTGCAGCACTCAGTCACTAAAACGGTATCAGTGGGACTTTAATCTGAAAATATACCTGCACAAACGAAGCACTAACCATTCCGTCTATTTAACAGAGTTTTTTCTGTGGGTGGGGTGTCAGCTTCACGCAGCTCTTCCATCCCTCAGTGCCGTGTAGCCTTGCCACCGCATTTCTACCATAATATAAAACCGACATTAAATAAACGACTCACCGTCACGTAGTTGCAAGGAAAACACCCAATGGAACACCCTTCGTCTGGGTAAATTGGACTTGATTCAACAATATCCTTCAGTAATTTAGGAAAAACGGCAGCACAGCACAGCACAGCAAGCAATAGCAGCCACAAGACGGAGGAGTTCACCTCTGACCCGGAACTCAAAGAGTACTGCTTGTTGTCTGCTCACACAGCGCCACTTGTGGACAGTATAGGAACTGCAGGAACGAAGTACGTCTTTTTCAGTAATCATTGTTGAATGATGATAATGCATTTTTCTAGCGATGATTTCTGTCACGAGGACATAATACAGTGTTGTGCTGGCAGCCATCCCAACTAATAAAAATAAGATTTAAGATTAAAATAGTACATTATAGTAGTAAAATAAATACAATTATTGTGGTTTAAGGACAAGTTTGGTACCTGCATTAAGGTTAATTTCAAAAGGTACTTGTCATTTTCAGACTAAAAAACATTCTAAAAAGATGTTCTAATTCAGTGAATATGACTGGATATTTAAACAGAAAATAATAATGAAATTAATTATTCTTTCAACTAGCAGTTTTTGAGTATGACTAAAATTCAAGGCAGTGAAGGAGGGTAACTGATAAGTGATGGCTGATGGTGGAGAGCTTGCAGGCCTGGCTTCGGTGGAGAAGCAGCAAACAACTGTGGCAGGAAATGTGACTTTCATTTCAATGCAATGCAATGCAAAACTGGAGAACAGTAGAAATCAGTAGAGTGAGAAAAACTGGCCCTGATGTCCTCCAGTAGCCTAAGCCTGATTGTAGGATGTCCCTGAACTCTCGTTACATTACAAAGTTTACAATAATAAGGAGAGCCAGCGAAATGCTTGAGGCAGGATTATACAGGAAAAGGAGGAGATTAAGTATAATATAAAATAAATTAATAAACAATACATAAAATACTTTAATGTTTTCTTAAAACGTCTGAATACAAACTGTCCCAAAACATGTTAAATAAATTCCTTTATCATCATTCATTTATACCAGCTGTTCAAGTTATTTAATTGTTACTTGTAAAAAAATATATATTATTGTAAATTAGAAATGTCCCATGCTCCTAAATGCAGCTTTCTGACGCTCGGGAACGCATCACACTGGTCTGAGAACGCAGCGCGGAGTAGAGGCACGTTACTGCTTAAGACAAAGCTTTGCCGTTTGTAAAACTCATGTCGGCTGGCACGGTTTATTGTTCTGTGTGAATGACAAGAGACCACAACAAATGAGGCTGCTAATGAGCCAACAGCCAACAGGAGAAGGTCTGCATCGAAGCAGCATGGAAAATTGGTGTTATTAAAACATGATTAAATACTTCAATGTAGCATGAAAAAATAAAATATGTGAATAAAAAAGTTAAAGGCATGAGGTGAACTGTATTGATTTAAATTGAAAAATCGTTTTTTAAAGCCAAAGGGAAATGAAATATTGGGTGAAAATGTAATTCTCTAAAATTGGCACAGCTTGGATTCGAACTTTCGATCTTCTGCTTTGCAGCCCGACACCTAACCCACTCGACCAAAACACCAGTGTCGTGCTCAGCCAAGCTTTATTGAGAGGTCAATTGTGTTAAGAAGTGTTTTTTTGCGAATTTTGTTCCAAATGTAAGTCGAAACGGCGTCAAGTACAAAAAGCCCTGATCGCGGCGTCGAGACCAACGTTTCGATATATAGTATGTGGGGGTAGACCCTACGGTTCGGGCTGTATTAACGGTACTATAATAATAATAATAATAATAATAACTAGAAACGTTCAACTTCTGAAGAAGTTGAAGAAGGCGCCCGCCTGGTGGTGTGCGTAACCGTTAAAGGCAAAGCTTCTGAGTGTTGGTTAGGCTGAGCTTTTGTAGGGTGTAAGGTATATCTGTTAAGAGCTTGTAAGAATTATAAATGTGCCTCTCTCTGTATGTGGTGGAAAGGAAATTGTAAGCTGTTCAGATCGGATGCTGCTTATTTCAAATATCTTTGGTTGTTTAAAAATTATCCTTGGTTGTAGGCTTTTATTGCTTGGGGATTTTAAATCAAATGTTTTTAGAGGTTCTTCTTAAGCAGAGGTTTGATACAAGTGTTTGAAAAAAGATTTGTGTGCAGAAAGGCAAAATGTCTGTCTTCTATGTAAACTGTTGTCATTAAAGAAACATCAGAAAACAACACAGGGAAGACACTAAAACCAATTGAATCAGTGTGCTGACACTGTGGAAGGTAAGACAAATACCCCAAGATTTTCCAATATTTTAGTATTTAACCTTTTGCCACGGGTCAAAACTTAAGACAGGGCCTTACCTCCATTAGCACTCAGAGTCTCATTGGATTAGGCACTGGACAGCACCTGTGGTGACTACAGAGCCCAGCCCGGAAAGTCTGCAGCCATTTCAGCACTGGACATTTCTGTACCAGATTCAATGTGTTTATGGGTAACATATAACAAAAAGGTGTGCTCAACATAATATTTAAATATGTTAATGTGACACAAACAAAACCTACACCTTCTGGAAGTTGTAGCAACCAGATACTTAGCAACAACAAGCTTATGTTTCCATTTTCAATGTTTGCTGTCTTTATCTGCATGGGTGGTTCTCCCTTGCATTGCTAGGAATTGTGGGGCCCTAGAATGAAACCATTACAAGCACTGTTCCAAAGTTGGCAACATTTTTAAAAGAAGCCTTTTTCTATCATTGTGCACTTGTGAAATAAACTCCTAGTTTACTTAGAGGCTTGCACTGCTTTTTCTGTTTTGTTACATTTGTTGTTTATTTGGATTTTTTAAGTTGCTTTCCTTGTGGTTTTCCCATAATTTAGCATGTATATTGTAATATATAACTTTTTGCAATGGAGTACTGTCGATCACAGATCAACAGCTTTGGTTATTTTGTCTTTAGCCCCAAAAAGGCACTTCTGACATTGACATAAACATATTTATTAACTGAAAAAAACAGAACAAACTTTAAACAGGCAATAGTGGTTTTTCGCTAATTTCGTTGCCATGGTAACTGGAAATGGAGTGAAGTACAAATAGCACACTTCACGGCATCGAGACGCACGTTTTGATATATAGTTTGTGGGGGTAGACCCTACGGTTCGGGCTGTGTTTGGTTTTATGTGCCTTTCCTTGTAAATTAGAAATGTCTTATTCTCCTGAATGCACCATAGCTTTCTGACGCTCGCGAACGCATCACACTGGTCTGAGAACCAGCGCTGAGTAGAGGCACGTTTCTGCTTAAAGGAGAAGTCCGGTCAAAATCAGAAATCAAACTGCTGAAAGTACTTTAAATATAAAACTACTACATACTGTGCAATAAATTATATGTTTTTTTTAGTTAAGAATAATTTTCTTTTAATCATGTTTATGTGGAGGAACCCATCTTAGTACTATTCTGGAACGTCACCTCCCATTTTGTGATGTCACTCAGCGGACCCGCTGTTGAGCAAGTCCCAACGCTCTGTTTGTCACGATGCACTATAGACCAGTTCACGTGTGACGTCATGCGTGACGTCCGCGCTACATCCGGGTCCCGCGGGTAGGCAAAAGCAGAACTGTTCCCGTCTACTAAAACCGGTGTTTAGAGCGTACTTTTAGTTAGTTTATTTTTGGAATCTAAACAATGTCTACGACTTGTTGTGCTCCCGGTTGCACACAGAGGCATTCCAAATCGTCGGATGTACGTTTCTGTCATTTACCAAAGGACGAGGAAAGAAGAAAGAAATTAATAATATCCATGAAAAGGATGCAGGCAGACAATCTCAATGGACTGTGGGAGCCATCATACTACAACAGAATGTGCAGTCTACACTTCATCTTCGGTAAATAGAACCTAATTTTGCACTGGTCATTGTTCTACTTAAATAGCGGCGGAGGGGAGGTGGTGATCGCTAGACGGTGCCGGGAGAAGCAGAGTCAATGTGCTGCAGCAGCAGCACGCCGCATCATTTTAGTTTTCTTTGCGCTATCAGTGTGCAATAATGTTCACCCGACAGCGGCTGCATTACGCCCCTGTTTACGCTGCAACGTCGCCGACACCCCCACCAATTTTAATAAGACAAAAAGAAAAAATTATTTAATCTATTGATGTGGTTGCAAAATTAATTTAATATAGGCCTTTACATATCTTAAAGATTAATCTGCTGTTCTTTAATAGTCTTACTAGTATATCCCAATAGTATATTAATATGTTCTCATTTCAATAATGAAATGGACAACCACTCATGTGACAACTCAGTCTTGGTGTCACTAATCTTACTTAAAGTACAGTATTGGGTCCTCCATGCTCCTTATGTATTAAGATTTACTGCACATTTAAACATTGAAATCTCACTATTGTTAGGGAAATAATTAGTTGTCTGAGAGGATGTAGGTAAGGAGAAGCTGTTATCTACACTTCAGATATATGATGTAAGAAATGTGTTTGGAATGTTAAGATAAATTACATGAAACGGGCTAAAAAGAGTAACTACAGTGCAGTTGTACATTTGTTGAAGTTTGAATTTAAAATTTGAAATGCTGTCAGTGTCAGTGACACTTCTACTTCCAGTGCAAAGTAAATACAATACATTTATTTGCAGTCCCTTGAATGTATAATTTTGCTGTGTTTTATGATGCTGACAGAGTTTCTTAGATTTAAAAGAAGAATAAGGGTGGGGTTTATCTCTGCACATTTCTATATCTTCAAAATAAAATACAGGATATATCTAGACAACAGACATATTTTGAATATATTTGGTTTAATAGGCACGTATTTACCATCTGTCTCTGTTGCTGGTAAGTTCAAAGCAAACTTTTTCAAAGTGGGAAAAAGTCCCAATTCGACATTGATCAGATCCTGTGATGCTTTAAAGATAAACAAACAGCATATAGTGTGTGTCGTGCTTATAAAATTTGTATAAATGTAGCAAATAATGCTGCCTTTTCTTTTTAGACAGGCAAAACGCATCCTAATGCTCAAATCAAGCATCAAAAAATAGGAGCATGCATATTGTGTAGGACCAATGAAGCTTTGGACCAATAGTGTCCCTACCAAAGTTCAAATCAAACCTACGCCCTTGATTCCATGTTACATTCTTTATAGTAAGGGTTGGTACAGTTTAGCCGGTTGTATAGCAAGGTATGTTTCTGTATCGTGTTTTAAATCCGTGCCCCATGTTCCCTCTTTTAACTTGAGCACCTGCCCCTCCAACAGTCTCTTCACGTCCTTGCGTGGAGCTATCATCATCTGATAGCGATATGGATTTTTTTAGAAGAGTTTCTTGACAGAAACCGGACTTTTGACGGAATCCAGCCGTACTTATTTCCAGGGCAAACTCTGTTGGGTCCTACAGTTTATATGTATACGCGCTTGTGTGTGTGTGTGTGTGTGTGCGTATGTGTGTGTGTGTGTGTGTGCGCGCGCTCCGCTGCAGCACGGCTTTACCGGTGTAGGTACCAGATTGACTCGGGCTACCAGATTGACTCGGGTCCTGCCCCTTCTGATGACGTCACTATACATAGTTGGTTTAACGTTTGCTCAATTGCGCAAAATATTGAAATTGGTCTGGACAACTTACTAAAGTAATTATAGCGGGGTGTAGGTTTTATTCGAGAGCGGGATTGCGTTTGTAAATGGACAATTTTACGAAGAAATTCGCCATTGTCCATGCGCCTGCCGATGACGTCACCAGATTCTCCGTGGGCCTTGCGCCTCCCGATGACGTCACCTTATGGCAACGCCACTCAAACAAACTACATTGAGCCCGCGGTCTGCATTTGTAACGAATCAATTTTGTTAAGTTAATTTAGCGGTTTCTTTTTTCTCAAAAGCTTGAACAATGTACCAAATACCACAATAAAAAAAATAATCAAATTCATCACAATCTCATCTGGAATAATAAAAAAAAACGTGATCAGAAAGAACAACATCAGTACAAAAAGGAGGAATGAACGTTTTGATTTTAAAGTGATGAATGCCGTGATAAAATTTAATTTGGCTGCTGACTTTTATTAAAAATGAAATGAGTTTATGGTTTAGTTTCCATTCACAACTTAAAAAAAATTGGAGGAATGAAATCTCTCTAAGGTTGTAACTTTGATCCTGCAAAATTACATTGCAAAATGATGTTAAAAGTTTTCATGCCTTGACTAATTTACGGGAAAATAAATAACCATAAATTAACAAAATAAAATTGATTTGTAAATGGAGACTGCGGGCGCAATGTAGTGTGTTTGAGATGAGTTGCCATATATTGACGTCTTCGAGAAGCGCAGACCCCGCCCCGAGTCGATCTGGCAGCCCGAGTCAATCTGGTACCTACACCGGCGCTGCAGCGGAGGAGAAATCAACTTACCGAAAATCCTCACTCTCATGTCATGTTCAAAACATTCTTCTTCGAAATGGTCACTGCGTGTTGAAAAAGTAGTCCACTGTGGTTTGCTTCGGATCCAGCTTAGCACCAGCAAAGAAAGAAAAACGTAGCACATTTTGAAGCGGCGGTCTGACATGACGTCATCGGCTGAAATTAAAATTCATAATATCTCCGAAATCAAAGTAGCACAAATGTTAATTTTAACGGCACAAACGAAGCACTAAAAAAGTAGCCCAGTTTAATCGGATTCGAAGCAAAATGGGGAGATGGTGAACTCTGGATGACCTTAACAAATATTCTTTAATATCTTCAAAACCAAAACAGCAGAAACGCTAATTTTAACGGCACAAACGAAGCACTAACCATTCCGTCTATTTAACTGAGTTTTTTCTGTGGGTGGGGTGTCAGCTTCACGCAGCTCTTTACCGGCGCTACAGCCGAGGAGAGATCGCGCTGCAGTTAGGCTTTTACTGCCATCCCTCCAGACTTCCATAGGCCATTGACAAATTTAATGAAAAGTAACTTAAAATTATCCTAAAAGACAAAATGTTGAAAAATCAAAGGGCTTATTTAACGCTTTGAGAACATATCTTGTATTCGGCCACAAAGTCAACAATAGTAGAATGATCTTTTAAGCTTATAAGACCATTTTTAAGATGCCAATACGTGTAGCATATAGCTCAGTGGCGTAGCCTAGCCACCGCATTTCTACCAAAATATAAAACCGACATTAAATAAACGACTCACCATCACGTAGTTGCAAGGAAAACACCCAATGGAACACCCTTCGTCTGGGTAAATTGGACTTGATTCAACAATATCCTTCAGTAATTTAGGAAAAACGGCAGCACAGCAAGCAATAGCAGCCACAAGACGGAGGAGTTCACCTCTGACCCGGAACTCAAAGAGTACTGCTTGTTGTCTCACACAGCGCCACTCGTGGACAGTATAGGAACTGCAGGAACGAAGTAAGTCTTTTTCAGTAATCATTGTTGAATGATGATAATGCATTTTTCTAGCGATGATTTCTGTCACGAGGACATAATGCAGTGTTGTGCTGGCAGCCATCCCAACTAATAATAATAAGATTTAAGATTAAAATAGTACATTATAGTAGTTAAATAAATACAATTATTGTGGTTTAAGGACAAGTTTGGTTCCTGCATTAGGGTTAATTTCAAAAGGTACTTGTCATTTTCAGACTAAAAAACATTCTAAAAAGATGTTCTAATTCAAACTGGACAACAGTAGAAATCAGTAGAGTGAGAAAAACTGGCACTGATATCCTCCAGTAGCCTAAGCCTGATTGTAGGATGTCACTGAACTCTCGTTACATTACAAAGTTTACAATAATAAGGAGAGACAGCGAAATGCTTGAGGCAGGATTTGACAGGAAAAGGAGGAGATTAAGTATTAATATGAAATTAATTAATAAACAATACATAAAATACTTTAATGTTTTCTTAAAACGTCTGAATACAAATTGTCCCAAAACATGTTAAATAAATTCCTTTATCATCATTCATTTATACCAGTTGTTCAAGTTATTTAAGTGTTACTTGTAAAAAAAAAAAAAAATTGTAAATTAGAAATGTCCCATGCTCCTGAATGCAACATAGCTTTCTGACGCTCGCGAACGCATCACACTGGTCTGAGAACGCAGCGCGGAGTAGAGGCACGTTTCTGCTTAAGACAAAGCTTTGCCGTTTGTAAAACTCATGTCGGCTGGCACGGTTTATTGTTCTGTGAATGACAACAGACCACAACAAATGAGGCTGCTAATGAGCCAACAGGAGAAGGTCTGCATCGAAGCAGCATGGAAAATTGGTGTTATTAAACATGATTAAATACTTCAATGTAGCATGAAAAAATAAAATATGTGAATAAAAAAGTTAAAGGCATGAGGTGAACTGTATTGATTTAAATTGAAAAATCGTTTTTTAAAGCCAAAGGGAAATGAAATATTGGGTGAAAATGTAATTCTCTAAAATTGGCACAGCTTGGATTTGAACTTTCGATCTTCTGCTTTGCAGCCCGACACCTAACCCACTCGACCAAAACACCAGTGTCGTGCTCAGCCGAGCATTATTGAGAGGTCAATTGTGTTAAGAAGTGTTTTTTGCGAATTTTGTTCCAACTGTAAGTCGAAACGGCATCAAGTACAAAAAGCCCTGATCGCGGCGTCGAGACGCACGTTTTGATATATAGTTTGTGGGGGTAGACCCTACGGTTCGGGCTGTATTAACGGTACTATAATAATAATAATAATAATAAAGAAACCCTTATTAGGTGCATAACATAAGGCCTCCGCCATGCATTTTCAATGCATAGGCGGGCGCCTAACTAGAATCGTTCAACTTCTGAAGAAGTTGAAAAAGGCGCCCGCCTGGTGGTGGGCATGACCGTCAAAGGCAAAGCTTCCGAGTTCCTTGGCCGTAGTCTCTCATTGCTTGGGGATTTTAAATCAAACCTTCTGAGTGAAAAGGATTTGTCTTCATCAAAACCTGCCGACCAGGAAAACTTTGCGTCTGCAGAGCTGCAAACTGCGTATTTCGATCTGAGACGCAGCTAATGACCTAATTGGCGACAGCCGACAGTCAAAGTTTGCCATTCATTTGCTACGGTAGTCCTAAACCAGTACTGACATAATACACTTTTTGGCCACAAGCGTCATTTTGGGGGCGTTGTTTCCACCTCTTCTCTTAGAGCCGTTTTTAATAGAAAAAAGAAAAGGCAAAAACGGTCCAAACAAAAGGTCGTAACGTTTACATTTGTAACCTCTGCCTTACATAAACACTAGAATTAAATCTTAATAAATAAAAGTATAGACAATTATTTCAGTAACTCAATTCAGTGAAATACAAGTGAAATACACTATATACAGGAGTTTGACAATGAAACTGAAACACCTCTCATTTTAGTGTGGGAGGTTTCATGGCTAAATTGGACCAGCCTGGTGGCCAATCATCATTAATTGCACATTGAACCAATAAGAGCAGAGTGTGAAGGTCCAATTAGCAGGGTAAGAGCACAGTTTTGCTCAAAAGATTACAATGCACACAACATTATGGGTGATATGGTTGAGTTCAAAGAAGGACAAATTGTTGGTGCACATCTTGCTGGATGTGTCAAAACTTTCTTCAATTGAATAAAAACAAAACTGAAGTAATAATATTTGGACCAATAGAGGAGAGATCAAAAGTTAGCACACAGCTTCAGTCGCTTCAGCTAGAAACCACTGATCAGGCCCGAAACCTTGGTGTAGTGATGGACTCAGACCTGAACCTCCAAAAGCATTTACAGACAGTTACAAGGTCGGCTTTCTATCACCTGAAGAACATTTCCAGGATTAAAGGACTAATGTCTCAAAAGGATCTGGAAAAACTAATCCATGCGTTTATATTTAGTAGAATAGATTACTGCAACAGTGTTTTCACAGGTCTGCTTAAAAAGTGGATCAGATCGCTGCAGCTGATCCAGAACGCTGCTGCCCGCGTCCTCACTAAGACTAAGAAAGTAGAGAACATCACCCCAGTTCTAAAGTCCTTACACTGGCTTCCTGTATCTCAGAGAATAGACTTTAAAATACTTCTGTTAGTTTATAAATCCCTAAATGGCTTAGCACCTAAATACATTACGGACTTGTTATCAGTGTATCAACTTTCCAGACCACTCAGGTCTTCTGGCTCCAGCCTGCTCTGCATACCTAGAACCAGAACTAAATAAGGAAAAGCAGCATTTAGTTCCTATGCTCCGTTTATCTGGAACAAACGTCCAGAAAACTGTAAAAGTGCAGAAAGCCTGAGTTCTTTTAAATCAAGATTACAAACACATTTGTTTAAAATTGCCTTTGAATGTTCTAGTTAAACTGTTTTACTGTTTTTAATGTTCTTCTTTGTTTCTACATTCTATCTCTACTTGCTTTTATTCTATTTTCTATCTACATTTTATTCCTACTTGCGTTTATTTTGCTATATTTTAATCATGTAAAGCACTTTGCATTGTCTCTGTACTGAATTGTGCTATATAAATAAATTTCCCTTGCCTTGCATCTGTGACCAAGACAGCAAGTGTTTGTGATGTATCAAGAGCCACGGTGTCCAGGGTAATGTAGCACACCACCAAGAAGTACGAACCACATCCAACAGGATCAACTGTGGACACACGAGGAAGCTGTCTGAAAGGGATGTTCGGGTGCTAACCCGGATTGTATCCAAAAAACATAAAACCACGGCTCCCCAAGTCACAGCAGAATTAAATGTGCACCTCAACTCTCCTGTTTCCACCAAAACTGTCCGTCGGGAGCTCCACAGGGTAACACACATTTTACAATAGCGGCTAAAACAACTTGCATGATAAAAGAAAAATTAAAAATTAAAAACTGCTTTCTTGCGAAAAGTGTTGAGACCAAACGGTAGATCTGACCACATCTTCTTACACAATTGAGGAACATCATTAAGGACGCCAGCCATCCTGCACAGAGACTGTTCCAGCCTCTCCCCTCAGTCAGGAAACTAAAAAAACAAACAAAAACATGTTTCCCGAAGAGATCTTTGCCAATAAGCAGGAATATATAAATCATTTTATAAGAATGCTGTAGGGGGGGGGGGAGGCTCGGTAGATGACACAATTTCATAGTAATGTTACTGATTTATCAGTAGAAATATATTAAAAAGACTTAGGTTTTTTCCAGTGACGGCAATAACATATGATTTACCGTAGCACTTTATTTTGAAGCGGCGGGCTGGGATGACGTCATCGGTTGAAATTAAAATTCATAATATCTCCGAAACCAAAGCAGCACAAACGATAATTTTAACGGCACAAACCTGCACAAACGAAGCACTAAAAAAAGTAGCCCTAGTTTGATCGGATTCGAAGCAAAATGGGGAGATGGTGAACTCTGGATGACCTTAAGAAATATTCTTTAATATCTTCAAAACCAAAACAGCACAAACGCTAATTTTAACGGCACAAACCTGCACAAACGAAGCACTAACCATTCCGTCTATTTAACTGAGTTTTTTCTGTGGGTGGGGTGTCAGCTTCACGCAGCTCTTTACCGGCGCTGCAGCGGAGGAGAGATCGCGCTGCTGTTAGGCTTTTACTGCCATCCCTCCAGACTTCCATAGGCCATTGACAAATTTAATGAAAAGTAACTTAAAATTATCCTTAAAAGACAAAATGTTGAAAAATCAAAGGGCTTATTTAACGCTTTGAGAACATATCTAGTATTCGGCCACAAAATCAACAATAGTAGAATGATCTTTTAAGCTTATAAGACCATTTTTAAGATGCCAATACGTGTAGCATATAAGAGAGGACCCAAGATGGTTTAAACTGATTAAAACGTATTGTTTTATCCCAAGATAGCAAATTCCTTTGCAACTTTCCATAACCTCCATTAGAATTCAACCTTACACTTCCTTTGCAACCTTGTTTCTAATTATTGCTTATTCAGCACTTTTTATTTGAGTCTTTCGGTCTGAGTTGCCAACATGACAGACCATAACTACAACTTCACTGCTCTCCGCGAGGCTTGTGATGAGAGCGACATTGAAGACATTGATGTCGACGAAGCCTCTTCCAAAAAAAGTAAGATTAATCTGGACCACACGCCAACAAAGAGCCCTAAACCTAAAAAAATTAAGGGGAAAGACCAAGGTGATGGAAATATCGGTGCCGCTATTCTCCAGGCTGTTCAGGCGTTGATCGAGAAAATGGATGAACAGACTGAACTGTTAAAGAGTTTTGATAAACGCATTGAAGCTAACACCATGGCTACAAAAGAAAACAAACAAGAAATTCTTCAGCTCCAAGAAAAGATCGACGTGCTTCAAAAAGAAAACAACACGCTAAAAAGAGCAACCGAGGACCAGGCTCGGTACAAAAGAAGGTGGAATTTGAGGCTGACAGGATTACCAGAAAAAGAGGGAGAAAACACAAGAGAAGTCGTCATCGGAATACTTACCAGAGTTGTTCCCCTCTCCATGGACCGGCTGCGAGACACTGTGGACACGGTTCACCGCTTGGGTAAACGTGGCTCCGCGGCTACTTCCAACAACACGCCGAGGGCGATTATCATCCAATTCGGGATTAGAACCGTCAGAGATGAAGTGTGGAAAAAGTCGAAGGACGCGCGGGTGTGTAGCGAGATGCATATCCGCTTCAAAGAGGACTTTTCCAAAGAAGATCGGGATGCGCGTTCCAAGCTGCGGCCTCTGGTCCAGGATGCCAGGAAGAAGGGGAAAAGAGCGTTCCTGAAGGAGGGCTATGCTCTGATCGACAATCATCGTGTGGACCCTAACTGACCAACATTCTTTAGTTATATTGGTCTATAACAGGTACTGTGAATTTACCTTGTTAGTTAAATGTTTGATTGCCCGAAGGGTTGTTGCAAATGTTATTACTAAATTCTGTTTGGGATATAAGCTACTCATTCCTGCGCAAATCCTTTTCAGCGCACTTTTGGTACTTTGTAAATGTTATCTTTTTTTTTCTTTAAATACAAGGGGACTGAAAAACAATGTTAAACGTAAGGCAACTTTTCTTTTTTGTAAGGAGCAAAAGAGCAATATTATTTTCCTGCAAGAAACTCACTCAGTGGAGGCAGACACAAAATTCTGGAAACAACAATGGGGAGACAGCATTTTTTTCAGCCATGGCACTTCACACTCAGCTGGAGTGATGATTATGTTCAACAGGTTTTCTGGAAATGTGATTAACCACATAAGTGACATCAATGGTCACTGGATAATGATGGTGATTGAATATAGTGATGTAAATTATATTTTGATATGTGTATATGGATACAACAGAAGGTTACAAAACAAACAACTTTATGCTTCCTTGAGCAAGATGATAGAAGAATGGAAAATTACGTATACTACTGATAAAGTTGTTTCTGGGGGTGATTTTAATTTGGTTCCTGACCTCTGGATGGATCGCTTTCCCCCAAGATGTCAGTCATTTTTATGATGAAATCATAAGTGAATTCACCATGAAAACAGATCTGATTGACTACTGGAGAATGAAACACCCCAATACCAAACAATACACATGGTTTAGTTCAGCCAATAATGGCCAATGCTCAAGATTAGACTTTTGGTTAATTTCTACCAACCTGATAAATGCAGTCCATAAATGTGAAATTTTGGCATCACCTTTAACAGATCACTGTGGCATTTCAATTTTCTTTCAACTTGACAGGATGAAGGTGATTCCCCCCTCTTTATGGAAGTTCAATAATAGCCTCTTAGACAATGAGGAGTTCTGTAATGAAACTAAAAACTTACTACATGGAATTAATCAATTAGAAATGTCTCATTTAAATAAATGGGAGTGGTTTAAATTCAAAATTAAAGATATTGCCATTCTTAGGAGCAAATATATCTCTAAAATAAAAAAGCAAAAACAACAGGACATTATAAAGAATATAAACAGATTATGTAAAACAGACTTATCTTTAGATGAACAAGTTGAATTAAATAGTCTTCAAACCCAATTGGACAATCTATATTTAGAGAAAGCAAAAGGAGCATTTATACGCTCTAAAGCTCGCTGGCTTGAAGAAGGGGAAAAAAACACTTCCTACTTCTTTAGTTTAGAAAAACAAAGACAAACGAAAAAGAAAATTAATAAGTTAATTATTGATAATAAAAGTATTGATAACCAGGACGAAGTAAAGGAGGAAATAAGAAACCTTTATAAAAAACTGTATACAACCAAATTTTCAGTAGAGCATTGTCAAATATTTTTTGAGAAAATTGGGAAATATAGGAAAATAATTGATGGGAATTTTAAGCAACTTATGGATGACAACCTCAAAATTGAAGAGTTAGATTTAGCAATTGCAAAAATGTCAAAAGGAAAATCCCCTGGATTAGATGGTCTAACAGCAGAGTTCTATATCCATTTTTGGAATGATATCAGACTACTGCTCTATAATGCCCTTTTGGAATGTATTTCATCTGGCCATTTGTCCCCTACAATGAAAAGAGGTATTATTACCCTAATTCCAAAGCCCAATAAAGATAAATTGTTATTAGACAATTGGAGGCCTATAACACTACTATGTAATGACTATAAACTGCTAGCTCACATCTACTCTGATAGACTGGATAAGGGATTATCAAATCTAGTGGATGAGTGTCAGTCAGCCTTTGTGAAAGGTAGAGTTATACATAACCATACTAGATTAATTATTGACCTGTTAGATTACAGAGACTTTATTCCTACAGACAGCTACATATTACTCTTAGACTTTTTCAAAGCCTTTGACACACTTGAACGCCCCTTTTTGCTTGAAACTTTACGGTTTCTGGGCTTTGGAAGCAAATTTTGTGACTTAGTCAAAATGCTCTACACCGACATCAGTAGCATGGTCTCTCTAAACCCGGGAATAACTCCTGGTTTTGAGATATCATGCGGAATCAGACAGGGTTGTCCCATTTCCCCGAAGCTTTTCATATTAGCGACACAATTGCTGGCTTTATTAATTAAAAACTCCAATGATATACAAGGTATCACAATTTTCGATAGAGAATTTAGAATAAGTCAATTTGCGGATGATACTTGCATCCTTTTAAAAGATAAATCAATGATAGATAAAACCCTCAATAATATCTCCATCTTCTCTGAAGCGTCTGGTTTAACCCTTAATATTAAAAAATGCGAACTACTCCCTATTCATACATGTTCTGACCCCTCAATTGCCTCAATTAAAGTTCTAACTGAAGTAAAATACCTAGGGCTGACAATATCAAAAAACTTAATTAGAAGAGAAGATACAAATATTTTTAATCGTATTTTGGATATAAAAAAATCCCTTAGTCACTGGTTAATCAGAGACCTTACTATTTTTGGCAGAACTATTCTATCCAAAACTGAAGGTATTTCCAAACTGATTTATCCCTGCCACTCCTTGCATATATCCTCTAAAAACATAAATAAAGCAAACACAGTAATCTTTCAATTTTTATGGAGGAATAAAACGCATTACATCAAAAAGTCTCAGTACTGAAAGACTATGATAAAGGTAGTATTAAAGCTCCAGATATTGAATCAATGATTGGCACCTTCAGAATTTACTGGATAAAATCGTATATGTTGCATCCGAATTCTATATGGTTTCACATTCCAAGATCTTTGTTTAGCAAATTAGGAGGTTTAGACTTTATTCTAAAATGTAATTTTGAGGTAAACCGGATTCCAATCAAACTGTCCAACTTTCACAAGCAGATTTTGCATTATTGGAAAATGATATTCACCCACAGCTCCCTATAATTCAACCCTATGGAACAATAGAGTAATAACACTTAATCGTAAATCTATATTCAAAAAGGAATGGTTCAACAAAGACATTATTTATGTTACTGATTTAATGGATGATAACAGCGATTTTTTAAATTATTCCAACTTAAAAAAAATATGATCTTAACTGTTCTCTAAGAGAATATAACAAACTGTGTAAATCGATTCCACTGCCATTAATTCATTTGATCAAAAATTTTAGGTTATATAATAATTCTCCACCATTACTGCCCACATTGTTAATTGCACAATGCAATCTGCTTGATAAAAAATGCAATAATAAATTAATTAGTAGTTTTTTCAAAGCCAGAAAATTTCATGATTATGTTAGATTTATTCGGAAGGGAGAAATTGCTGTTAATCCAGAGACGCTTGATAAAGCGTTCTCAAAATTTGTTAAATGGCCCATTTTACCTAAAGTTAAAGAAACTCATTTTAAAATCATAAACAAAATTTATCCTGTGGCAGAATTTTAAAAAAAAGATTTGGTTTTGAGGTGGATCAATGTTTCTTTTGTAATAAAAACAGTGAAACTCTTGAACATCTGTTTTACCAATGTCCTACTACACAACAGTTCTGGAATGAAATGAGAGATTGGCTTTCTTTGAAAATGAATGATGTGCCCCCATTTACATTATACGATGTCTTTTTTTATATGGACCATCTTCCTTTGCCTGTTTCTGACACTATTAACATCATCCTGCTGTTGGGTATATATCATATCCATTGTGCTAAATGGAGAAATGCTCAACCCTCCTTTCATTGGTTTATCAATGACTTTAAAACCTTTTTTTCATCTCTTAAGAAGATAAAAAAGACAGACATGCCAAAAAATTGAGTTTTGACCTCTCCCAACTTCTGCTATTCTAATTGCACCTACCGTTTTTGTTGTTTATATTTCAATGTCTCCTATTTTTGATTTCGATAGTTGTCTTGACATAAATCCCCTGTTGTTTTGTATTTGCACTTTTGTATTGTAATTAATCTTCATTTGTTTATGTACATTTTGCCATCCTCTATGAGTCTTTTTTCATGTCAATGTTAATTGCTTAATAAAAAAATAAAATAAAATAAAAAATACGTGTAGCATATAGCTCAGTGGCGTGTAGACTAGCAACCGCATTTCTACCATAATATAAAACCGACATTAAATAAACGACTCACCGTCACGTAGTTGCAAGGAAAACACCCAATGGAACCCTTCGTCTGGGTTAATGGACTTGATTCAACAATATCCTTCAGTAATTTAGGAAAAACGGCAGCACAGCACAGCAAGCAATAGCAGCTACAAGATGGAGTTCACCTCTGACCCGGAACTCAAAGAGTACTGTTTGTTGTCTGCTCCCACAGCGCCACTCGTGGACAGTATAGGAACTGCAGGAACGAAGTACGTCTTTTTCAGTAATCATTGTTGAATGATGATAATGCATTTTTCTGGCGATGATTTCTGTCACGAGGTCATAATGCAGTGTTGTGCTGGCAGCCATCCCAACTAATAAAAATAAGATTTAAGATTAAAATAGTACATTATAGTAGTAAAATAAATACAATTATTGTGGTTTAAGGACAAGTTTGGTACCTGCATTAAGGTTAATTTCAAAAGGTACTTGTCATTTTCAGACTAAAAAACATTCTAAAAAGATGTTCTAATTCAGTGAATATGACTGGATATTTAAACAGAAAAAAATAATGAAATTAATTATTCTTTCAACAAGCAGTTTTTCAGTATGACTAAAATTCGAGGCAGTGAAGGAGGGTAACTGATAAGTGATGGCAGATGGTGGAGAGCTTGCAGGGCTGGCTTCGGTGGAGAAGCAGCAAACAACTGTGGCAGGAAATGTGACTTTCATTTCAGTGCAATGCAATGCAAAACTGGACAACAGTAGAAATCAGTAGAGTGAGAAAATCTGGCCCTGATGTCCTCCAGTAGCCTAAGCCTGATTGTAGGATGTCCCTGAACTCTCGTTACATTACAAAGTTTACAATAATAAGGAGAGCCAGCGAAATGCTTGAGGCAGGATTATACAGGAAAAGGAGGAGATTACGCACGTCGAGACGCACGTTTTGATATATAGTTTGTGGGGGTACAGCCTACGGTTCGGGCTGTATTAACAGTACTATAATAATAATAATAAAGAAACCCTTATTAGGTGCATAGCATAAGGCCTCCGCCATGCATTTTCAATGCATAGGCGGGCGCCTAACTAGAAACGTTCAACTTCTGAAGAAGTTGAAGAAGGCGCCCGCCTGGTGGTGCGCGTAACCGTCAAAGGCAAAGCTTCCGAGTTCCTTGGTCGTAGGCTTTTATCACCTGGGGATTTTAAATCAAATCTTCTGAGTGTGAAAAGGATTTGTCTTCGTCAAAACCAGCCGACAGGAGAAGGTCTGTAGTCTGTCAATGTAGCATGAAAAAATGAAATATGTGAATAAAAATGATAAAGGCATTACAAACTACTAAAGGAAGTACAAACTCTGTGAAGCAGAAGTTGGTGAGACCTTCCTAGAGCTACTTCCGGTTAGCAACATGTTAAGCGTTAGCTGCTAACATGGTTGTGTCCAGTATCACCGGGTGATTGTACTCTGTTAGTTTGGTCCAAATCCTGTACTGGGAAGTTCCTCAAAAAGGGTGCCAATACTTAATGTCACCAAAGCTCACCAAAGGCCATGTGTCAGATCGGACTCCTTTAGCAACTAAGCCTCCCCAAAAAAAAACAGTCGACAGGAGAAGGTCTGCATCCAAGCAGCATGGAAAATTGGTGTTATTAAAACATGATTAAATACTTCAATGTAACATGAAAAAATGAAATATGTGAATAAAAATGTTAAAGGCATTACAAACTACTAAAGGAAGTACAAACTCTGTGAAGCAGAAGTTGGTGAGACCTTCCTAGAGCTACTTCCGGTTAGCAACATGCTAAGCGTTAGCCGCTAACATGGTTGTGTCCATAGACATAATATAAGAGTAGACCCCGCACTGATAAGTGATGGCTGATGGTGGAGAGCTTGCAGGCCTGGCTTCGGTGGAGAAGCAGCAAACAACTGTGGCAGGAAATGTGACTTTCATTTCAATGCAATGCAATGCAAAACTGGAGAACAGTAGAAATCAGTAGAGTGAGAAAATCTGGCCCTGATGTCCTCCAGTAGCCTAAGCCTGATTGTAGGATGTCCCTGAACTCTCGTTACATTACAAAGTTTACAATAATAAGGAGAGCCAGCGAAATGCTTGAGGCAGGATTATACAGGAAAAGGAGGAGATTAAGTATAATATAAAATAAATTAATAAACAATACATAAAATACTTTAATGTTTTCTTAAAACGTCTGAATACAAACTGTCCCAAAACATGTTAAATAAATTCCTTTATCATCATTCATTTATACCAATTGTTCAAGTTATTTAATTGTTACTTGTAAAAAAAATATATATTATTGTAAATTAGAAATGTCCCATGCTCCTGAATGCAGCTTTCTGACGCTCGAGAACGCATCACACTGGTCTGAGAACGCAGCGCGGAGTAGAGGCACGTTACTGCTTAAGACAAAGCTTTGCCGTTTGTAAAACTCATGTCGGCTGGCACGGTTTATTGTTCTGTGTGAATGACAAGAGACCACAACAAATGAGGCTGCTAATGAGCCAACAGCCAACAGGAGAAGGTCTGCATCGAAGCAGCATGGAAAATTGGTGTTATTAAAACATGATTAAATACTTCAATGTAGCATGAAAAAATAAAATATGTGAATAAAAAAGTTAAAGGCATGAGGTGAACTGTATTGATTTAAATTGAAAAATCGTTTTTTAAAGCCAAAGGGAAATGAAATATTGGGTGAAAATGTAATTCTCTAAAATTGGCACAGCTTGGGTACGAACTTTCGATCTTCTGCTTCGCAGCCCGACACCTAACCCACTCGACCAAAACACCAGTGTCGTGCTCAGCCGAGCTTTATTGAGAGGTCAATTGTGTTAAGAAGTGTTTTTTGCGAATTTTGTTCCAAATGTAAGTCGAAACGGCGTCAAGTACAAAAAGCCCTGATCGCGGCGTCGAGACCAACGTTTCGATATATAGTATGTGGGGGTAGACCCTACGGTTCGGGCTGTATTAGCGGTACTATAATAATAATAATAATAACTAGAAACGTTCAACTTCTGAAGAAGTTGAAGAAGGCGCCCGCCTGGTGGTGCGCGTAACCGTCAAAGGCAAAGCTTCCAAGTTCCTTGGTCGTAGGCTTTTATCACTTGGGGATTTTAAATCAAATCTTCTGAGTGTGAAAAGGATTTGTCTTCGTCAAAACCAGCCGACAGGAGAAGGTCTGCATCCAAGCAGCATGGAAAATTGGTGTTATTAAAACATGATTAAATACTTCAATGTAGCATGAAAAAATGAAATATGTGAATAAAAATGATAAAGGCATTACAAACTACTAAAGGAAGTACAAACTCTGTGAAGCAGAAGTTGGTAAGACCTTCCTAGAGCTACTTCCGGTTAGCAACATGTTAAGCGTTAGCTGCTAACATGGTTGTGTCCAGTATCACCGGGTGATTGTACTCTGTTAGTTTGGTCCAAATCCTGTACTGGGAAGTTCCTCAAAAAGGGTGGCAATACTTAATGTCACCAAAGCTCACCAAAGGCCATGTGTCAGATCGGCCTCCTTTAGCAACTAAGCCTCCCCAAAAAAAACAGTCGACAGGAGAAGGTCTGCATCCAAGCAGCATGGAAAATTGGTGTTATTAAACATGATTAAATACTTCAATGTAACATGAAAAAATGAAATATGTGAATAAAAATGTTAAAGGCATTACAAACTACTAAAGGAAGTACAAACTCTGTGAAGCAGAAGTTGGTGAGACCTTCCTAGAGCTACTTCCGGTTAGCAACATGCTAAGCGTTAGCCGCTAACATGGTTGTGTCCATAGACATAATATAAGAGTAGACCCCGCATTGACTGTCGCTGCGCAGGAATTACGGGCGCCACCTTGGGGCGGTCGACTTGATACCTAATCCTGCTGATTCAAGCTCACACTAATGATGCCTCAGCACTGTGCGGCTCATTTTTGTTTAAATCGAGGGATTATTTATGTCAGGGCTCGAGGGATAACTTTTCACAAGCAAGATGAAAAGACATTGTTTATATTTTTGATCAGAATGTAAGTTTTCTAATACTAGGAGATAAAAAGTTGTTGTTAGACATTAGTGAATAAACAGCATATATATATATATATATATATATATATATATATATATATATAGATATAGTGAACCCTCGCTATATTGCGGTTCACCTTTCACGGTCTCGCTGCTTCACGGATTTGCATTGATGAGCCGTTCATTACAGTTCTCATCAGGTGGCGTGTCGGTTTATAAGAATCTTTTTTGAAAAAAAGAGTGACAACTACCGATAAAAATGTGTTCTTCTCTCGAAAAAAAAACTCACCTGCACCGCGGGCTTTAGAAGAAAAAAACGCTACAGACCGGAGTCACGGATGCAGCGCCTCAGTCAAAAGAGCAGTGAAATACACACGAGTCACTATTTGTCCTACTGTACTTTGTATTTTTTTTATAATAATTTATAATTTTCTCCCGTTCTAATCCAATGACTCGGGTCGCGGTGGGCCACGCTGATCTCCGCAATTTGAAGCCTTCAGTTCGTATTGATTAAAATTATTAGTTTACAGCTTATTTGTAAATAATAATAAAAAAAACGTTTATATAGTACTTTCATTTGTTAAACAAATGCTTGGGCCGGTAAAAAAGGTTTTGTTCTATGGTTTCAATATACTATAGTGTATTTAATTGTATATAATAATTGTCAAAAAAATAAAGGTTACTACTTTACAGATTTCGCCCATCACGGGTTCTTTTTGGGAAGTATATGTACATATGTACATGTACAAATGTGTTTGTTTATATAGCAATAAAAAAATTATAAAAAATGTGTGCGTGGCTGTGTTTTGAAACATACATACATCATGTCAGAATATTCTATTACTTTTAACCCCACTAAGATTATTTAAACGCACTGGACCATTTGTTATAATAGCTATAGTTTTAAAGTTTTAAGCTAAACAAATGTGAAAATTAGTTCAACATTAAACAAGTTATAGTTGATTAAAATTGATTCTGCACCTGGTTAACACATTAGACTGAGCGGAGTTGTCGACCGCCCCAAGATGGCGCCCCTAAATCTCGTCAGCGCCTATAGGCGAGAGCGGTCGATGCGGGGTCTACTCTTTATATATGTCTATGGTTGTGTCCAGTATCACCGGGTGATTGTACTCTGTTAGTTTGGTCCAAATCCTGTACTGGGAAGTTCCTCAAAAAGGGTGCCAATACTTAATGTCACCAAAGCTCACCAGAGGCCATGTGTCAGATGCTGACACCCCACTCACAGAAAAAACTCAGTTAAATAGACGGAATGGTTAGTGCTTGGTTTGTGCACATTTGTGCCGTTAAAATTAGCGTTTGTGCTGTTTTGGTTTTGAAGATATTAAAGAATATTTGTTAAGTTCATCTAGAGTTCACCATCCCATCATTTTGCTTTGAATCCAACCAAGCTGGTCAACTTCTTTAGTGCTTCGTTTGTGCAAATTTGTGCCGTTAAAATTAGCGTTTATGCTGCTTTGGTTTCGCAGATAATATAAGTTTTAATTCCGGCCGGTGACGTCACCACAGGTCGCCGCTGCAAAATAAAGCGCTACATTGTTAATCCTTTGCTGGTGCTGAGCTGGAGCCAAGGCAAACCAGAGTGGTCAACTTCTTTAGTGCTGTGTTTGTGCATCTTTGTGCCGTTAAAATTAACGTTTGTGCTACTATGGTTTCGGAGATATTATGAATTTTAATGTTGTTATACTTTATAGGCTGACCAGTGTGATTTATTTTTTTGCAGTTTTTCTGTTATTGATTTTAGTTTGGGTATGTTTTCTGCGTTATATAAGCCTGTATACTTTATATGCCCTTTTGTTAGGTGCAGACACCCCCAAATCTCCCTATTGTAGAGCAATAAAGGTTTGCTATTCTAATTAATTCAGAGGAGTAATGAACTATGACTACTAAGATCAACTATAACCAAGTTATTGTTTGAAAATGTTATAAACATTATACTCTCGAAGAAGAATAAACCCTTCTGATTAGGAAAAATAGACTTTATGAAAACAGTTGAACATTCCAATAAATGAAATGCCTTTTTTGGCAATGTCACTTGACATTGCTATCTAAAGTAAAGTTCTTTAAATGAGACAAAATAAATCGCAATATTTATTCAGGAATTGTCAGGATTCTCTGTGTTGGCTGCTAACTCTACTCCGCAGGTGTGCCTAGTTGGCTGAGGAGGCGTGGTCTACACCTGCAGCTCGTTGCAGGCGGCTTCCTCTGGCTTCTTAAGCAGAGCACTGGCAGATGGAAGACGCCGGAGCCTTAACCAGTCGTGGTACGACGTGGCCTCAGTCCCAACTCTCGGAAACCAGCTTGTGAGTTTTTTGTTGCTCATCTTTTTGAGTAATTTTTGTACCTCTCTGTGCTCCAGATTTTGGTGCTTGGATGCACTCACCTGTCTTGACGTCTCGTCCGAAGAAACAGACCAGCAGACCTGTCGGCTCAGATTTTGCTCTGGCGCTCCCCTCATACTTCCTGGAAATTACCCAGCGAGGGCTGAGATCCCCTTTCCCGGGTGCTGTTGGTTCTGTGCTCACTCTGGTCAATCCATCTGTCAACCGCTGCCGATGAGGTCATCTCGGATTCCTCACCAGCTACATCTGCCGCCCTCAGCCACTAGCCACCTATCTCCATCAGAGTAGTCACATAGAGTTCTCCTGACGCTACTTCTTCCCGGTTAGGTCCGCCCTGCCTAATGGTAAGCAGCGCAACTCTTAGTCGGTTTTTCTGGCTTTCATTATGAAGAACTCACGTGCTCTCTCTCTTACAGTCTCTCCAGCCTTGACGTTCTGACCCAGCCGAGTACCAGTAGTCCGTCCATAAACCTGCTTATTTTTCCTTTAATAAAAGAACTTAAAACTGTGTTTTGCCTCCCGTTCGTATCTGCATGTGGGCTCGTCATCTGAAAACCATGACAGGAATAAAGTACAAAACAATATAACACACATTTTAGAATAGCAGCTAAAACAACTTGCATGATAAAAGAAAAATATAAAATTAATAACTGCTTTCTTGAGAAAAGTGTTGAGACCAAACGGTAGATCTGACCACATCTTTGTACACAAATGAGGAACATCATTAAGGACGCCAGCCATCCTGCACAGAGACTGTTCCAGCCTCTCCCCTCAATCAGGAAATTAAAAAAACAAACAAAAACATGTGTCCCAAGAGATCTTTGCCAATAAGCAGGAATATATAAATCATTTTATAAGAATGCTGTAGGGGGGGTGGGGTGGGGGGAGGCTCGGTAGATGACACAACTTCATAGTAATGTTACTGATTTATCAGTAGAAATATATTAAAAAGACTTACGTTTTTTCCAGTGACGGCAATAACATATGATTTACCGTAGCACTTTATTTTGAAGCGGCGGGCTGGGATGACGTTATCGGTTGAAATTAAAATTCATAATATCTCCGAAACCAAAAGCAGCACAAACGATAATTTTAACGGCACAAACCTGCACAAACGAAGCACTAAAAAAAGTAGCCCAGTTTGATCGGATTCGAAGCAATATGGGGAGATGGTGAATTCTGGATGACCTTAACAAATATTCTTTAATATCTTCAAAACCAAAACAGCACAAACGCTAATTTTAACGGCACAAACCTGCACAAGCGAAGCACTAACCATTCCGTCTATTTAACGGAGTTTTTTCTGTGGGTGGGGTGTCAGCTTCATGCAGCTCTTCCATCCCTCAGTGCCGTGTAGCCTAGCCACCGCATTTCTACCATAATATAAAACCGACATTAAATAAACGACTCACCGTCACGTAGTTGCAAGGAAAACACCCAATGGAACACCCTTCGTCTGGGTAAATTGGACTTCATTCAACAATATCCTTCAGTAATTTAGGAAAAACGGCAGCACAGCACAGCACAGCAAGCCACAAGATGGAGGAGTTCACCTCTGACCCGGAACTGAAAGAGTACTGCTTGTCTGCTCTGAATAATACACAGCGCCCCTCGAATTACGGCCGCCATCTTGGGGCGGTCCACCTGCTACCCTAACCTGCTGATTCAAACTGAGCACACTAACCATACCCCGGCACTGTGTGGCGTATTTTTGTTTAAATCGACGGACTATTGACGTCAGGGCTCGAGGGATAACTTTTCATATGTAAGATTAAAGAGATTGTGATGAATTTGAATACGGCCGCCATCTTGGGGCGGTCGACCTGCTACCCTAACCTGCTGATTCAAGCTGAACACACTAACGATACCCCAGCACTGTGCGGCGTATTTTTGTTTAAATCGACGGACTATTGACGCCAGGGCTCGAGGGATAACTTTTCATATGTAAGATTAAAGAGATTGTTATGAATTTGATTGTTTTATTGTACTATTTGGTATATTTAAGATATATGCTGGATAAATTAATCTGGCTATTGATTTAAATGAAAAAAATCGTTTTTTAAAGCCAAAGGGAAATGAAATATTGTATTTGGTATATTTAGGATATATGCTGAATAAATTAATCTGGCTAATGATTTAAATGAAAAAATCGTTTTTTAAAGCCAAAGGGAAATGAAATATTGGGTGAAAATGTAATTCTCTGAAATTGGCACAGCTTGGAGTCGAACCTACGATCTTCTGCTTTGCAGCCCGACACCTAACCCACTCGACCAAAACACCAGTGTCGTGCTCAGCCGAGCATTATTGAGAGGTCAATTGTGTTAAGAAGTGTTTTTTGCGAATTCTGTTCCAACTGTAAGTCAAAACGGCGTCAAGTACAAAAAGCCCTGATCGCGGTGTCGAGACGCACGTTTTGATATATAGTTTGTGGGGGTACAGCCTACGGTTCGGGCTGTATTAACGGTGACGGAATATTAATAAACAATAATAATAATAACTAGAAACGTTCAACTTCTGAAGAAGTTGAAGAAGGCGCCCGCCTGGTGGTGCACGTAACCGTCAAAGGC
The DNA here is from genome assembly GCF_011125445.2 of Fundulus heteroclitus. Taxonomy (NCBI): domain Eukaryota; kingdom Metazoa; phylum Chordata; class Actinopteri; order Cyprinodontiformes; family Fundulidae; genus Fundulus; species Fundulus heteroclitus. Next base: position 1,521,920 of record NW_023396689.1, on the reverse strand, counting down.
AAAGCTTCCGAGTTCCTTGGTCGTAGGCTTTTATCACTTGGGGATTTTAAATCAAATCTTCTGAGTGTGAAAAGGATTTGTCTTCGTCAAAACCAGCCGACAGGAGAAGGTCTGCATCCAAGCAGCATGGAAAATTGGTGTTATTAAAACATGATTAAATACTTCAATGTAGCATGAAAAAATGAAATATGTGAATAAAAATGATAAAGGCATTACAAACTACTAAAGGAAGTACAAACTCTGTGAAGCAGAAGTTGGTGAGACCTTCCTATAGCTACTTCCGGTTAGCAACATGTTAAGCGTTAGCTGCTAACATGGTTGTGTCCAGTATCACCGGGTGATTGTACTCTGTTAGTTTGGTCCAAATCCTGTACTGGGAAGTTCCTCAAAAAGGGTGCCAATACTTAAAGTCACCAAAGCTCACCAAAGGCCATGTGTCAGATCGGCCTCCTTTAGCAACTAAGCCTCCCCAAAAAAAACAGTCGACAGGAGAAGGTCTGCATCCAAGCAGCATGGAAAATTGGTGTTATTAAAACATGATTAAATACTTCAATGTAACATGAAAAAAATGAAATATGTGAATAAAAATGTTAAAGGCATTACAAACTACTAAAGGAAATACAAACTCTGTGAAGCAGAAGTTGGTGAGACCTTCCTAGAGCTACTTCCGGTTAGCAACATGCTAAGCTTTAGCCGCTAACATGGTTGTGTCCATAGACATAATATAAGAGTAGACCCCGCATTGACTGTCGCTGCGCAGGAATTACGGGCGCCACCTTGGGGCGGTCGACTTGATACCTAATCCTGCTGATTCAAGCTGACACACTAATGATGCCTCAGCACTGTGCAGCTCATTTTTGTTTAAATCGAGGGATTATTTATGTCAGGGCTCGAGGGATAACTTTTCACAAGGCAAGGCAAGGCAAGGCAAATTTATTTATATAGCACAATTCAGTACAGAGACAATGCAAAGTGCTTTACATGATTAAAATATTGGAAAATAAAACAGAATAAAAGCAAGTAGGGATAGTGTAGAAACAAAAAAGAACATTTGAAAACAGTAAAACATTTTAACTTGAACATTCAAAGGCAATTCTAAACAAATGTGTTTTTAATCTCGATTTAAAGGAACTCAGGCTTTCTGCACTTTTACAGTTTTCTGGAAGTTTGTTCCAGATAAGTGGAGCATAGGAACTAAATGCTGCTTCTCCTTGTTTAGTTCTGGTTCTAGGTATGCAGAGTAGGCTGGAGCCAGAAGACCTTAGTGGTCTGGAGGGTTTATACGCTGATAACAAGTCTGTGATGTATTTAGGTGCTAAGCCATTTAGAGATTTATAGACTAACAGAAGTATTTTAAAGTCTATTCTCTGAGATACAGGGAGCCAGTGTAAGGACTTTAGAACTGGTGTTATGTGCTCTACTTTCTTAGTCTTAGTGAGGACGCGGGCAGCAGCGTTCTGGATCAGCTGCAGCTGTCTGATCCACTTTTTAGGCAGACCTGTAAAAACACCGTTGCAGTAATCAATTCTACTAAAAATAAACGCATGGATTAGTTTTTCCAGATCCTGCTGAGACATCAGTCCTTTAATCCTAGAAATGTTCTTCAGGTGGTAGAAAGCTGACCTTGTAATTGTCTTTAGATGCTTTTGGAGGTTCAGGTCTGAGTCCATCACTACTCCCAGATTTCGGGCCTGATCAGTGGTTTTTAGCTGAAGCGACTGAAGCTGTGACCTAACTTTTGATCTCTCCTCTATTGGTCCAAATATTATTACTTCTGTTTTGTTTTTGTTCAACTGAAGAAAATTTTGACACATCCATGCATTGATTTCTTCTAGGCATTTACTCAGTGCTTGAATTGGTTCATAGTCACCTGGTGACATGGTGATGTAGAGCTGTGTGTCGTCTGCATAGTTATGGTAGCTGATGTTGTTATTTTTTATTATCTGGGCTAGAGGGAGCATGTAGATATTGAAGAGGAGGGGACCCAGGATGGACCCTTGGGGAACCCCACATGTGATTTTTGTAATCTTCGATGTAAAGTTACCTACTGATACAAAAAAGTCCCTGTCCTTTAAGTAGGATTTAAACCAGTGGAGAGCTGTAGCAGAGAGGCCGACCCAGTTCTCCAGGCGCTCTAACAGAATGGAGTGATCAACAGTATCAAATGCTGCACTAAGGTCCAATAGTACCAGCACGGTGGTTCTTCCACAGTCTGTATTTATATGGATGTCATTAAACACCTTGATAAGGGCGGTCTCTGTACTGTGGTGAGCGCGGAAACCTGACTGGAATACGTCAAAGCGGCTGGTCGTTGTTAAGAAGGTGTTTAATTGTTGAAATACAGCTTTTTCAATAATTTTACTGATAAAGGGGAGGTTTGAGATGGGCCTGTAGTTCTGGAGTAGAAGTTTGTCTAAATTGTTCTTTTTCAGCAGTGGTTTGATAATTGCTGTTTTTAGGGACTGGGGGAAAACACCTGACAGAAGGGACGCGTTTATTATCTGAGTCAAATCAGACGCTATGCCAGGAAAAACTTTTTTAAAGAAAGCTGTGGGTAGAACATCAAGGCAGCTGGAGGAGGAACTTAGCTGCTGAATGATCTGCTCTAAGCTTTTGTGGTTTATTTCGCTGAAATGGGACATTTTGTCAGAAATAGTTCCAGCTGAATAAAGCATTGGTTCTGGTGTTGATATGGTAGTACAAAGTGATCCTCTAATTTTTAGGATTTTTTCAGTAAAGAAGTTAGCAAATTCGTTGCAGGCCCTGGTGGAGTGGAGTTCGGAAGTCACGGACACAGGAGGATTTGTTAGCCTGTCAACTGTGGAAAATAAGACACGAGCATTATTAATGTTTTTCTTGATGATCTCAGAGAAGAAAGATTCTCTTGCATTTTTCAGTTGTAAGTTATATCTGTAAAGTCTCTCTTTATAGATGTCGTAGTGAACTAGGAGTCTATTCTTTCTCCACCTGCGTTCAGCTTTTCGACATTCCCTTTTTTCACTTCTAACTGATGGAGCATTTCTCCAAGGAGATTTTTTCTTCCCGGAAAAAAACTTCACTTTGACTGGAGCAATGCAGTTAATGATGTCTGAGACTTTAGACTGAAAGTTATCTACTAGCTCATCAGCTGAGTTGCAGCCCAAGGTTGAAGTATCAGAGTAAGCTTGAATAAAAGTTTCCGCGGCATTGTCCTTAAAGGTGCGTTTTCTTACGATGTCCCTTTGGCTAAATGAGTCGCTGGTAATTATGCTTTCAAAGGTAACAGAAAAGTGATCGGATAAGGCAACATCAGTTACATTGACCTGTGAAATCTTTAGACCTTTAGTGATGATCAAGTCTAAAATATGTCCCTGTTTGTGTGTTGGCTGTTTAACGTGTTGACTTAAACCAAAGTTTCTAAGTGTGTCACACAGTTCTTTTGCACTTCTGTCTTCAGGGTTGTCAACGTGAAAGTTGAAGTCTCCAACAATAATTAAACAGTCATAATCAACACATATCACAGACAGCAGGTCACTAAAATCATTAAAAAAGTTTGATGTGGACTTAGGAGGCCTGTACACATTCAGAAACATAGTTCGTACCGGGCCCTTTACCTGGAGAGCCAAATGTTCAAAAGAGTCAAATTTTCCTAAAAACACCTTTTTACACTTTAGTGAATCATTAAACAATGTTGCTACTCCTCCACCTTTCCTTTGCTGTCTGCTTTCACAAAGAAAATTGTAGTTTGGAGGAGTCGACTCCATCAGTATAGCTGCTTCACTAAATTCATGCAGCCATGTTTCTGTTAAAAACATTACATCAAGATCATTGTCAATAATGAAGTCATTAATTAAAAGGGATTTTCCTGACAGAGATCTAATATTTAATAAACCCAGTTTATATGACTTAGTGGTTGATGATGTCTCTGTGACAGGTTGCATCTGACAGTTTATGATTTTTAAGTATTTGTTCCTGTTTATCCTTTTGTTTTTCTTATTTCTGCCACGTATTATCACAGATATTCCATAATCTCCGGCGAAAGGCCCCGGCTGATGCTGGGAACTCTCATGTCTGATAAACGTGTGGCCAGGGCCCAATCTGTATCACAGCGAAGTAATTTGGAGTTCCTCAGTACCAGAGTGTTCTGTGATACGGTGGAGGAGAAGGATCTGAGGCTCTGAGGCCTTTGGAGAATCCTGGTTTATTCACAGCAGAATGGCTATGTGGAGAGGATGTCATCTGTAGGCCAATCTTAAATACTTTGTTCATGTTATGAGAAAATTCCAGAAAAGGAACTTCTGGGCTTTGTGGAGAAGAAGGGGAGGCGGGTCCAGTCTGGACCGGTGTTTGTGAAGATGGAGGTTCTTGGTCCTTTCGTTGTCCTGCTGAGATCTGGGATGAATCGTCCTGTAGCTCTGACAACGCCTCATTCTGTGTCATCTTTCTGGCCATCTTTATCTTGGCTTGTTCGGGCTGCACTGGGCTTATCTTTTGTTTTGGCACTGGATGTTCCTTGTTTTGGGACAAAGCTGATGACGCATGGTTCACAGAATAGAAGATGTTTGAAATCAGCCGTTTTGCACCTGACCTATTTAGAGAGAAACGATCTCTGTTGAACAGATGTCTTCTTTCCCAAAATATGTTAAAGTTGTCTATGAAGGTTACAGTTGTTTCTTTGCATGTTTTTTCCAGCCATTTGTTTAGCATCAGAATTCTGGAAAAAATCTCGTCTCCGCAGTTAGCGGGTGGGTGAGGCCCGCTAAGAAGAACCTTGACATTCAGGCCATCAACAAGTTTCAACAAACGAATGTAATCCTCTTTTAATACTTCTGATTTTCTTATCCGGTTGACGTCCTTCAGGGCTTCAGCTTGTATTATGAGGTTTTCCAAGGTCGGACGTTTTCTCAAGATCCTTGGAAGGTCTGTCTGAAGGATGTCTGTTAAATCAGACACCAGGCCACAGTTCCCATCGTTATAAATCAACACCTCTGTATTTTTCTTGTTACAGAAATGTTTAATCCCCCTTACAGAACCATTGCATAATATCAGGGTCCTTGGCCCTGTGGCATGTCTTTTCTCTGATGTCTTAGAACGAAAATCGTTGACATACCTCTGGTTTTTGTCCTCCTGGGTCACATTTTGGAGCGGAGCGAATCTGTTTCGTAAAGGAATTCCAGCATTTCCAGCAGGTTTACTCCTATCATTTGTTGTGGGAACAGCCCGCTGTTGTTTTACTTGTCCTGGGACATCTCTCTGTAGTCTCGGCCAGTTTTCTTTGTCTAGGCGTGGGGTTCGTTGGTCCTTTGGTCTTGCACCCAGAGTGGTCCAGGGATTCTCATTTTCCTCAGGGAACTGTTTGTTCGCTGAGTCGCTGGGCTGGTGGTCACCGCTCGGAATCACGGGCAGGGTCGTATCATTTCCATTCGCGGCGTTTACATCATAATTCACTTCAAGTCGACAGATTTTCAGTTCCATAACAGCTATCTTCTGTAAAAGCTTGTCAAAGTCCATTGTGTTGAAGGAAGGCATCTTTTCAAAATCCAAATCAAAAAATAAGTAAAAGAAAATAAAAAGAAAATAAATAAATAAAAACTAAATCCAACTTTCTGTGGTTTAGGTTAGGAGATAAAAAGGAGATAAAAAGTAAAAGGCAGGAAAATGCAAGCAAGCAGAGAGCAGAGAAAAAAAGCGTCCGAACAGGCTGAGAGGCAGATAGCAGAGTGAAAAGACATTGTTTATATTTTTGATCAGAATGTAAGTTTTCTAATACTAGGAGATACAAAGTTGTTGTTAGACATTAGTGAATAAACAGCATATATATATATATAATATATATATATATATATATATATATATATATATATATATATATCTATATATATATATATATATATATATATATATAT